>NW_008615181.1:6200-22542 GCF_000691845.1 Merops nubicus | reverse complement strand
TCGCCTCAGCCCGGTACACCTGCCCGGAGGGCGGCGCGGGAGAGCTGCCGTGTGCTGGCGAGCGGCCTGCAGGAGGTGGCGAGCGCTTGGGCGGCAGAGGGGGAAGGGAGAGCCGGCGGCTTTTGCTAAAATCTCCCGTCGACTTTCCCAGCCTAGCAGCCCTTGAAGCGCCCGGACGAAGTCAGCTCAAGTTTCCTGCTGCCGGAGCCCATCTCCCCTGAGCACCAGCCGGGGAGCTTCAGCCAAGCGCAAGCGTCTTCTAGGAGTGGAACTGTGTGGCGAGGCTTCCATTATCCTTTCAGATTTAGAAAAACAAAAAACCAAAACCCCAACCAATAGGCCTGTGCTGTGAGCCTTGCCACACCATCACTGCGATGTGGGGTCTTCCTTGCACCCCCATACCCTCAAAGAAGGGTATTTGAGTCCTGAAACCAGTGCCTAGCAGCAGAGGACAGTCCCAAGCCTAGCCTATGCATGCTGTGTGAGATGGCTCACTGCTGATGACTTCTTCCGTGTGGGATGTAATTCGAACAAGCCCTCTTACCTTTTGTTTTGGTTTGGTTTTATGTTTTTATAGTACTTCTTCACACTCCTGCTCAGTTCTTCAGTTGTTGACAAAGTTGCCAGTCATCCCTCTAGACAGCATGGGAACAAATAAACATCATGCAAGAGATCCAGCATTTAGTAGGCCTTGAAAAGGCTCCCTTGATCTTTGTGAAGAGTTTTACTGTGTGTTTTCAGAAGTCAGTCACTGAGTTGCGTGCATACTGAAATCAAGTCTGTTACTTCTGCCTACAAACCTTGCCTCATGAATTCCCTTGAATACCAGGGCTTCCAGGGTGCTGTAATTGTGCATGTGGATAACCTGTGTATAAGGGTGTTTTGAGAACATAAGCACCTCTTCAAAGTCAGATTTAGTTACAAAGATTACTTATTGTATCTGGAAGACAAATACTGTATCTTCTCAACTGTCGAATATTATGCACGTTAGAATAACTGAGATAGTCAAGTACTATCCCCTGATGGAAATTCAGAACACGGCATCTTGAGCGTGGAAGAAAACTGCCTTTCATTTCCAGTCAGCTGGTGGAAAACACTTCTGCAAAATGCAAAGCAACTCCCAGAGTGGGACACTGAGGCAGTGCAGGCGTGGTACGTCTTGTCCTACTAAGCACATGCTGATGTGTCGCTTCTTGAATGGCATCAACACATTGCAAGTTCTGACAGTTTGTCAGTCAGTCAGCAGTGCATTTTTAAAAAAAAAACAAACGCTCATCTCTAGAACCATCAGAGGGCTTCCCTGGATCACACTGACGTGGAGCAGTGACTGTTTTGTGTAAAGGATTTAAACAGCCCCTCAGCTGCTATTCATCTTCCTTCCAACTACTGACATCAAAGGAGTTACAACAATCAATAGCAGCTGTGAATGTGCATTTCTACCAGTCAAGAAGTTTTCACTGGCATTCTGAAAGCAGCAAAAGGAGCATGATTCAAAATTGAAATGCTAAGTTGTGGTTTAGTTAGTGAGATATCGTAACATTGTTTCACCACCACCCTCACCACTTCGCCAGTTTTAGAGCACTGTCAGGCTTTTCTCCAGGAGATCGTTATAGTTCCTGGGTTCATTTCTTATTCATTAAAATGGACACAGAGCTGTATCCCTTGAATTACAGGGAAGGGAACAGTTGCCCAGACACCTTCTCCCTTGCAAGTTTATGCATGAAACATCTCTGTTCTTTCTGCTCTTTCTCAAGACCAATCATTTAAGATTAATTAAGATGGATTTAACTATCGTTTTTCAAATAGCTGATGCAGGAACCATGTGACAGCATCTGAGCAATTTCTCTGCAGCTGTATTTCTAACCACTTGGGAGAACCCCACCCTAACCATTCTTTAGATGACTTGTTCCTCATTGTACCTTATCAATGAGTGTCACATAGGCAAGGGGTAAATGTGTGCAAGCTGCTTATGGTACTCAAAGACAGATTAGTCTTTTGAGACCAATGTTGCTGAGGGAGTTTTGGGAAAGAGAGACATGGCTGATGGTTATAGAGACTTTGTAGAACCTCTAGTCTGGTGGCCCCTGCACTTTTAAGGAGGGCATTCAGCTAGTAGCAGGGATCCAAGCTGACAGGAAAAGGGAGATCGTAAAGCTGTGGGATTCAGTTATTAGCACATAAATAGCTGCTTAGGTGATGCAGATGATAACTGTACTGTACCTCACCTGTCAGGAGAAAATGTGTCTGTTGTCTCCTAGACTGTGCTAGAGTAGATGTGATCATTATCCACCAGACAACGGTGAAATCAGTGGAACATAAATATGCTGGAGTGTGAGAAATCCATATTTTGACAATTATTTGAGGATTTTAGTACCGATCAGTTGCAGGACCAGGCAGAGAGCAAAATCAATGCAAAACTGACAAAATGGTCATAACAGAGAGAACCTGAATTTTATTAGAGATTAGGAGAACCTGCAGAAAAGGTAAAACTGACGCTGTTTCTATTCTGTCAAGGAAGCCAAGTACCTGTATTTGCAAAGAAAATATATATTTATATATAGAAAGCTATCCTGAAATAATAAAAAGAAATTATTCCCCAAACATCTTGCCACTATACAACTGAACAGCACATCTCCCATAGTCACCTGTGAGTTGATAACACAGAAACAAAATAATCACACTTCTCTTCTGCTTGACATTGATTCACCACCTAAGGCAGCTTCAGAGGAGCGATTGGGCTGGTTTGCTAAGTGAGAAAGTATATTAGTCCCATAGTCTGGCAAGCATCTTTTCTAGCAGATGCATGCACTCATCTGACTGTCCTCATCCCTTGCTGCTCACTCTTGAAACATACTGCTGCCTCTGTTACACTGACACTGTTCCGTGTCTGAGCAGTCAACCAGAGAGGAGAGGTGATCTCAGTTAAAAATAACCCAGCAAAATCCCCAAGCTTAGATCAGCTTTGCACTGCGTATGCTGTGTGGCTGGCCAGTTGTGTTGGTTGTATTAGTGGGGTGGCTTAAACTGCTGCTGCAACTTTAAGAACTTTCTCTAGGCAACAGCCTTACCTTTCTAGAAGTAGCCAGAGTCCAAAAAGTTAAAGCCTACATATCTACATTAAAATTGAAGCAGAAATCCATTTCCCTAGCACTGATCTGCTGCTGGAGTTCAGGGATCTTGGTCCAAATACTCTTCTGCCTGTGTTCTGATGGGTCCATCTTAAAAAGAGATATATTAGAGTAAACTGGATTTACTGGTGCCATAAATGCCAACATACAACATCATGTGAACAAGGTGACCAAACAGCTGTATATGGGGTCATATATAGTCCTTCAAGATTTAATATTTCAAATGCAATTCTGAGGTAGTAAGTAGTACAGAGATTTTCACGTGTTAGTTTTTGCATTTGGAAGGGGTATGATAGGAGTCACTGGGAACAAAGCTTGTCTTCCCCATAGCTGTTCAATTTGGGGAAAGCAATGGTTTGGGTCTTTAATCACTCTGTCAGCATTGCTTACCTCTAATTCACCCCACTGCTGGTGGGAAAAAAAGGAAAGAAAATCACTATAGAAAGAACATATTCATTCTGAATGTCTGTCATAAGCTTTCTTCTGGGTAAACTGTATTACTCCCTTTTTGATTCCTTAACTTAGAAGGCATTTGTATTAAACTAAGCTCTGTGTCTGGGCTGATGGTGGGTAACTGATCACAGGAATTCTTTCCCCGTATTGCAAATACAAGGAAAATCACACAATCCTAAAAATCTTCATGTATGTGCCTGTTTTCAGCTGCATCTGTCCTTGGTCTCGTTTGTGTCATCTAACCCTACTACTGCTTATGGAAGACTGTTTCCAAATCTACTCTCAATTAGAAATAAAAATAATCAGTGTTTGTCTTTCTGTTCCTAATTAGAAAGAGTTGAAATTTTCATTTTGAAATTTTCTAACTACTTAAATATTGATATTTTAAACTGAAATTTTCTAAACCTTTGGAATTCACTGAAACATGGAAAATCGAGGAGTTTGGTCAGTAAGCTTCCCCTCCCTCCCCCCTCCCAACAATGGCAGTGGGATAAAAAGTCCATTATTCAGATGCTGTCATCTGAGAAAATATAGAAGGCAAATATACTGTTACACTTACCCCCAAGATTCTCTTCAAGAAACTTCATCTTCCCTCTGCTCTAAAGATATATGTGAGCTTGCACCAAGAGGATATATTGTCCACTGACAAGTATAATTAAGCACAGATGTCTGAGGCACCAAAAAGGAGCTAATATTAGCAAGACTCTAATTTTTAGCAGTTTGCTTGTGTTCTCCTAGGAGATTTGAATTTCATTTAGAATCAGTTAAAGAGGAAGAAGCTTTCCATTTAATCGACAAATAATGTCTTCACGCTAACATGCTGTCTTTTTAGGAGATACTTTCAAGAAGTTTTTTCTTCCCTTGAACTCCTGCATTGGTGAAGTAAAGACAGGCTTTTGAAAAGAGCTTTCCAGTATTTGAGCTTATAATGGTGTCATACAGACAATGACTATGGCAACCTGACTGAGAAGCAAACTATAGCTCATCAGAGCTAACAACAGCTTAACTGATTATTATATTCTGATTTACAGATAGATAAGCCTGGAAATGAATTCATTGTATGTGTATATGTGATTAATGAATTGCATATAACTTTTCTTATAATTTTGTCTAAGATTTCTGAGTTGCAAGATCAGATCCAACCACAAATGATTAGTTTTGAGAGGAGCTGGTCAGTAACCTCTTTTCCAATCCCAAAAGCATTGCTGAGCTTTTGAAACTTTCCCATCTCAAATTCAAAGTGTTTTCATGTCCCATCTCTGGGTCTTTTATCGTAGAAGTCTGGATCAGTGTTGTTGTAGCATTTGTCATTATTTTCACTATTGAAAGCAAGTATGTTCAACAAATTTCAACAAAAAATGTTTAGTATTCATGTTTTTTTTTAAATGACTAATTTCTTTAAATTTACCCTTTCCTGCAGTTAATTTCCATTTCAACACAGTAATCTCTCCACATAAAAGTTCCTGACCATTTCTTGATATTACGAGTTTCTGGTTTTTTCATTTTTTTTTTTTTTTTTTAATAATTTCTATTCTTCCATAGGTTCCACATGTCTGATGAAGAGACTGTGTGCAATGAGAATGGAATAGAATCCAAAAGAGCTTTGCCTGGATTTATTTCTTAGCTTCAAAGCAACTTTAAGTTAAACACTGATCTGTTGCTTCTGCTAGTCCTGGTAAACCAGAGGACAAGCTAAAAGGACAAGCTTTTATTGTATAACTGAAGTAGATAGTTTCAATTTGTATCAACCTTTGAGTATTTGTATATGTCAATACAATGAGACCATTATGTCACACAGGACTGCCTTAAGAGGAGTTGTTTTCCAAAGGTGTCTGTTCAAGGGTATTTGAATGACTGAATATTTTAAGAGGAGTGGGAGTGTTTCACTCTCTCTTTTCCTTTTACATTTTTTGTTTAATAGTTTGCAACAAAAAAAAAAAAATATGCTTGGTACATGTCTGGTGGAAGTCAGACAATTAATAGTTTAGAATCAGTGGGCTGAATGATGCTGAGGCTGAAGCCTTTGGCTCCATAGGAAAAGTGAGCGCTATGAGAACAGCCCCCAAATTATGAAGGCTTTGGTTGTGTGTGGAGCACATTCTTTCAGCAGTGACAACAGCTATGTTTCAGACAGGGAACAAACTCGTAAGACCCCCTTATTTCTTGGGGGAAAAAAAAAAAAAAGAAAAAAAAGCCAAACCAAAACAGTTGTTGAAAGAGAATTGTTGTAAGGAAACATCTGGAGGAAATGCCAGTCCAATTTCAATCTTGTCTTCAAGATACCATAACTTCTATTTTCCAGGATGTGATACTGTGCTTCATCAGACAGCACCGCAATGAGATCATACTCCTGAATATGGACTGCAGGCCACCCTTACGAAGCATGGTAATCATTATGTCTGATTCTGCTTCCTGAGGAATTATATTAGAAATATTTGTCATCCATTGGTCATTTCTTTGATGCCGTGGAATCCTAGATATGCACAAAAATTATTACTTCACCAGCTCTAAATCTATATGCAGAAGGAAGCAGGCATCTCTAACCAGGAACCAGCCCTGAGACGTCAAAAGAGTTGCAGAGAAAAGGCTAAAACAAGCCACAGCTAAATCCAGGACAAAATTATGATAAGAAGGAATTATGGCAGAAGGCATTGAAAATTCAGTGATTTTGTATAGCAATATGCAATATAAGACTTCTGTAATTTTTAAATTCTTCTGGTGGTGAAAAAAGATATTGTTCTAGCTTGTGATGTTTGTTAGATATCTATATTAATATTGTTTTAGCACTCCTTCCATGAATGTTCTTAGTATGATTACGAAACTCATCCGTTCCCATAACGTGTCTTCATGGACCTATTAACCTCTTTAAAAATTAGGGAAAACAAAAACTTTCTGGTAAGCTATCAGGGCTCAAGTTGTTAAAATGTTGACTTAAAATGTCCTTGATATGCATATTACTTTTGTAAGTGTGTATCTATGATTTCACAGTAATCAGGTCCAATAAATGTTTATATCCTCACATTTTAAATGTAAAGAAGCAAGACCAATCTGAATATAATTTTCATGTAATCTCCCACTTTATGTGACATATACATACACACATATATATGTCATAAAATACATATACATACATATACAATGTAACTAATTATGAGTGGCATCTCACTCTCCAAATCTATTATAACTGTCATGAGAGTTGGGGCTGTTCAGTCTGGAGAAGAGAAGGCTCCAAGGTGACCTTACTGTGGCCTTCCAGTATCTTAGTGGGACCTACAAGAAAGCTGGGGAGAGACTTTTTAGGATATTGAGTAACGACAGGACTAGGGGGAATGGGGCAAAGCTGGAAGTGGGCAGATTCAGGCTGGACATGAGGAAGAAGTTCTTCACCATGAGAGTGGTGAGACCCTGGAATGGGTTGCCCAGGGGGGTGGTTGAGGCCCCATCCCTGGGGTCGTTAAGGCCAGGCTGGATGAGGCTCTGGGCAGCCTGAGCTAGTGGGAGGTGTCCCTGCTCATGGCAGAGGGGTTGGAACTGGGTGACCCTTGTGGTCCCTTCCACCCCTGACAGATTCTGATCTGTTTTAGCAGAGGACTTTAGAGCCCTAGTGGCTCAATGGTTGGACTTGATGATCTTGAAGGTCCCTTCCAACCTAAAGGATTCTGTGATTCTATGATTATTTTTTTCCCTAAGTCAATCATTCTTTGCCTGATGACTGTAACTTGTAAGAGATCTCCCTATCTTCATCTTGATCCACAAACTTTCTCACCAAACTTCCTCCCATTGTCCCCTTGTTTGCAGAGGGGGAGTGTGAGAGCAGCTGGGTGGGTGTCTGGCAGTCTGACAAGGTCAACTCACCGAAAAGTTCCATGTTTTCCAATTCCACAATGCTGCTTTCAGTGTAAAAGGACTAGAGCTGTAAAATTTGAGCTGTAATGAATATTTAGGGCAATATTAAAGGTACAAGTTAATGGATTTATATAATATAATGAAAATGATCTAAAATGTTCTCTGTTTAATCTTTAATCTTTATTTGGCTTTTTTTTTCTTTTTTGGTGCAGTTTATCATGAGAGTCATGATGAAAGAAGGCTTAATGAAGGTCTCGTACCTGCAGAAGAGTCCAGCTAGTTCTTCATAACTAAGTGGTAAGGAACCATTATTTTATTTTTCCAGACTTTAAAGTGACATGGAAATTCTCATACAATACATAAACAAAGGATCCAGCTCTTGGTTACACAAATATCTCCCAGGGGTTTACAGCTATTACAAGCTCAGTATTATACCCTGTGATCTTGCCTCTAATAAACCTTCCCTACCATGTCTTTTACATGAGGATCCTCCCTGGGCTGCATAGAGGGTTGAAGAGTTCAAAAAGGGTTGAGGATCTTGTCCTAAATATGTGAATTTGTATCAGTTTTAGAAAAGGTGAGTGAAAAATCCACAGCATAGTATGTATTAAATAATGATTAGAGGTATGAAAATGCATCATAACTTCAGGAACAAAGGATTTTCTGATTTTAGACAGAATACAATTATTTTTTTATGGTCTGTCAGAAATTTAGAGCAATTGGGAAGAGAATTAGAGCAATTGGTATTAATAAAAAAACCATACCTATATTTAAGCATCATTATAAGCCATTTGTGATAACATTGAAAAGCTTATATAAGAAGTGATATGGGTGTTGACCCACTATGTAAGAAGACAACAAAAGTAACTGAGCTGTCTTCTTTCTTGTGGTTCATCTGAACCACAGTTTTCTCTTTATTCTCACAGTCAAGATTATTTCATGTACAAAAACTGCCCATAAATGTGCATGCAGTTTGCATCATAAACATGCTTGTGGGATAATAAAACATAATATCTGTTTTGAGAAATTAGTGTTTCTTATCTAAACATTTTCATCATCGCAGATGGGTAAAAATAAGATGTTAAATATATATTTCGTGTAGCAAAGTCAAAATTTTATGTTTCTCAGAAAAACAAATTCAGATCTAGAGCTAATAAATGCTGAACATCATCAGCAGTAGGCTGTCTCTGTAACCCTAGCAGTCATAAAAGCTGCCAATTCACTTAATAAGGCAGAGATTTAACCATCCTATTCATTATTTAATTTCAGACTAAGTTTGAAATTCTAGCTTTTTTAATAGCTAATGGGGTTTTCCCATTGTTTTCAACTAGGCCACAGTTCTGCCCATCTGTGTATTTGTCTGGGACTGTGTAAAGACTGAAGCATAATCATTAGATAGAATTGAATTCATGTGCTTAGCAGTGGGTTTGGTTTTTTTTTTTTTTTTTTTTTTTTTTTTTTTTTTTTTTTTTTTTTTTTTTTTTTTTAGGTTTTCTGGCTAGTGAAAATTGACATTCTAAGTAAAATCCCCACAAAAATTCTGGCATATTTACTTAAAATATGATTACATAAATATTTGCCACAATGTATGACATACAGATTATCTATTTAAATGAGTTTTCCCAAGATCTTCTTATTCTGAAATGATACAGTGTATTACAATGTCTTTATTGTATCAGTATAATCAACCTTCTGTTACATTTTTTTTCCTTCTTGTTAAGTAGAATGAAGTGTATTGTTGTATGTTCTTTCTGGACAAACTTTTTTTTCTGCTATAAATGTGTAGCAATTACTATGAGGAAAAAGTCACTAAACATCCCCCCTTGTGTCCCTTTGATTCATGTGTTGACAGCAAAAGTTTTGAAGTCAAGAGAAACAGTCTTTAAAAACATGAAATGTATGAATTTACAGAGTTAAAAAGGCAGTCATCAGTTGGAAAAAAAAAAAAAAAAGTTAAAGGATGAATTTGCTTGTGGTAATTTTATCTGTTCCAGATAATTTTGACTATTTTGCCACTTCGTCATTTTCAAAGTTACAGCTTTTCTGAAATGGTAAGTAAGGCTTACATAAGCAAATCTGACAATCAAACAATTTTTTATATATTGGAAAGCTTGTGAGTTGGATATATCTCTGCATTACTACAGTTACAGCCTTCTGAACCCAGCTGGAACACATGCAGAGATGTCTGCATTGCTTTTCTGTCTTTCTTCTTGTTTAGATCCAGTCTTTTATTTACTTCTAATTTTCAAGACCAATAATGTCTCCTTTTTTGAAATTAAAAATCAAAAATTTAGACTTCTGTCATCTCCTTTCTCAGAAGCTTTTTGAATATTCACATTGTGACGGCTGCTTGTTCATCTTTAATTGTTTAGATCTTGCAAGTGTCATTATAAACAGTTTATGAAGACTGAAATCAAATAGCTCTGGTTCTATGTATTTCCAGGGGTCCTGGTGTTTTGCAATTAAAGAAGCCAAATGTGTCAGTCCAGTAGTAGCAATTCTGCACCAAAAAATATACTTGGGTCCACTCTGTTTGATATGCCTATAAAATGGTAGGTGAATAGAGAAAAGTGGAAAAATCCCAAAAGTTAATGGTAGTAGAGGTCTGCTTTCTGCGAGGGAAAACAATTATAGCTTTTCAAATATCTCTGTGTTTAAAGGAGCAAGCAGACTGATGGAAACCTCAGTGCAGTTGTCAGTGTTCTGTGAGGCCTGTTGTATTGCTTTGCTCTTCTAGAAACTGCTTTCTGAAATGAATGTTACTTCCCACCTTCCCCGAACCCCCTCCCTTAAGTATAAGTAACAGGTGATTATTCACAAAAGATGTTGCTTTTCTTTCATTTTCATATTCATTTGTACAAAAGATAGAGCAAAAAGTTTTTGCATTAACATTTCAGAGAAAAAAAAATGTCATCTGGAAACAAAAACATTTCACTTACAATCATTAATAGTTTGGGGTCTGTTGCTGTAATTAGTCTTTTAAATACAGGAAGATAGATATAGAATTTAGGTACACATAGATACAGATAATAGAAGACATAGAAGATAGTTATAGATGTAGCTATAGGTGTGGTTGCGTACACACTCTCCTACACCCATTAAAGTGAAAATGCTGTCCTTTGAAAAGGTTTAAACTGGTGCCTATGCATCTTTTAGTTTACAACGTAGCAGAGTATGTATTTCAAGATCTGTAGACACTGAAAAGAGTGCAGCAAGCACTGTGCTGCTTACGAGTGGGGAAAGGCCTGTTTAAGCACAGGGTGATATCTGAAGGGTGGATTCCTAAGCAGAAAGGAAGTGTCATGCATAGCTCCAGTATTTGGATCACAATTGCAGCTCTGGATCTAATCAGCTGAGCTCAGGCTCTGACTTCAACAAATGCATGTGTAGGAGTAAGTAACTGTTTACCATCTTAGTCTGTAACAGCCAGTGGAGCTTATAATGACCTGTGACTTGTAGAGAAATGCACCATAGAGAACATATATCATGTCGAACATATATTAAAAACTTTAAGATGCACCACTACAATTTGTTAGACAAACTGAAGGCTTTTAGTCCATGTCTCAAAGCTAAATAGTATATGCCTGAGGGTGGTTAGGGATGAGAGGTCAGTGGAGTCAGACTGATTACACTAGCTGAGAATCTGCTATGGTGAATTATTTCCAATTTCTCTGTGAGCAATAGATACATTTTTGTATTTCTAAAATATTTTCCTCCCCAGCAATGATTGCTGACATTAAATATTTGAGAGCAATTTTGCCACAAGGGCCAGTTTCAGTGACAGCTGAAGTTTACACATAAACTTGTGTAGATTATACAATTTAAATGGACAGTATTCAATCCTAGCTGCCTGTCATGTTGATCATAATCACAGTTACTTTTCAGAGAGTATTTTTGTAGTCTTTGCACACATGATCTCTGCAACTCAGAGTGTTTGCATACCTCGCAGCATTTGGCTCAGTTTTCACAGGATCTTAACAGATGCAGTCAGGAACAATGTACAACTCCCTGCAGTCTAAAAATAATTGTATTTCAGTAATCTCTTATGCTATAATCACTATCCCATACAAATATAATCATCATATAGCATTGGAAATGACTCTGAAAAATCGGAGGAAATGCTCACAGTAAGTAGCCACTGAAGCTTTTATTTAACAAAGAGGAGATATTAAATGTTGTGAATACTTAAAGAAATATATTGAAATCTTTGTGTCAGAATAGTTTTAACTTAAAACATGTTGGAACAATTTTGAATGTAAAATCAACCCTGTATATAAAATATGTAAATAACATATTCACTTAAATTATTACTAGCACTTGGCCTGCATTATTTTATGTTAAGGAACTTACAAAATTTCTCCTATTTTCTTCATGTCAAAAAGAAAGAAAACTGTTTCATTTATGTCTGCAGTATAGATACACCATTGTGACATACTGGAAGGAATTCTAACTTCATCAAGCCGCATGTTGGACTCATACTTCTAGTTCTTCCACAAAAGTATCATTGAATGAAGTGAATGTTTTGCCTGAATAGATGAAAGTCTCAAAGCCTGGTGAAACAGACTGCTTACAGTAACTTTAAAATAAATGTAATGTCCCACAGCCCTGAGGAACTCCAAGTACAAATAATGTGTAGCCCTTTGAGATCCATGCAGCAGATCCAAAGTTAAATCTCATCCTCAAAGTAATTGATGAAAAGAAGAAATAAATAAGCACTGAAAAGTCTTTAGCCATTCATCAGTAAGACCACGTTTTGGGATACTATTTCATTGTAGCGAAAATCAAGGCTAACATTTGTCTAGGTTTTCCTTTTCTTCTGTCCTGATGACAGGAAAAGAGGAGAATGGCTGTTTTCTGGGATTTTTGTGGCTCCAGGAGGACTCTGGACTACACCTAGTGGAACTAGTAATCACTAGTATAGTAACCACCATTGGGCTACACCCTTTGAACTAGTAACCACTATGTGTAGTTGTTTTATTCAGGGCATGTGTAGTGAAATGGAAAAAGAGATCTTCAAGTTAATAGAAAGGCCAGTGGCTTCAGGCCAGGCATGAAACAGGTGTCTGAAACAGTGGGCTGTTGAGGAAGGACATAGTAATTCCTGCATACACATATAAAAAACTGAAGTGAGACCAGGCTCTGCTCTGTGGACAGTGTGTATGAACAGCATCAAGCATTTGACTCCCTTGTTACTTGAGATTTGTATGTTAAGGAAAAAGGAAATGAAAATTTTGTTAGGCAGCACACTCAAACCAAAATGAGCTTTGAAATCTGAGGTCTCCATATATCACCAGCAAAGATGTCTCTAGTTAGTCAGATTTCCCCTACAGCACACACACACAGAGACAGAATTCCTGGGGTAAGTCTCTGTCTAATCACTTAGAGAATCGAAAGGTAAATGATTTTGAGGTATGCTCAGTTTTATGAAACAGAGATAATCTAATTAATATCTAAATAACATGTGACTTGAGTGATCCATTGCATATAATTACGAGCAAATAATAGACTTACATTTCAGATAATCCATAGGCAGAAACTTGTTTGGATGAAAAGTGATGGATAGCACGTAAATTCTGGAAGATCATTATTGGTTTGTGGTTCAGTTTTAACATGGAAAATGACATATAGTAAAGAGAGTGATAATTTCAAACGGTTCATCCAGTTCTTCTAAAATGATTCTTGGGGAAAAGATGACAAGGTTTCTATTCTCATTTTCAGCAATTCATTTATGTTTTGCAAATAACTCATAGATAGCAAATCAGGAATGTGCTCCCTTACAACATGAGCAGCTCTTGCTGTGAATACAATAAAACATTCTTCCATGACAGCATTAATCCAAAAAAGCCAGATGTATAAGATTTTCATGTTTACTTTTCTTCTTGGTTTCACGTGGTTCCAGTTTTCATCTCCTAAAGTTTTTTGTTTTCATGGGCAAGGCCCACTGGAGAGCACTCCAAATTATCTGACAATCTTTAAGGAATGTCTTTCGGAGATTTCAGAAATTTAGAAAGTCCTAGAATCTGAGAGTGGTACAGTAGCATAAATTATTTGTTAACATTGTTTAACTATTATAAGTACAGAATACAACATTCACCTAATAGCTACTAATGCACTACTTTTGAATAGCACACAGCTTTTCTTCAGCCATCCTTGTCTTGAAAGTTAGTTGCAGGACAAACCTCTGCTAAATCCTTTCTACCATCTTGCATTAGAGATATAGCAGGTGTTAGGAATATTTATCTGCTCCTTTTGTGGACCCTGTTCCTGAATGACCTGTCAAGGTTAAGTGTGTTCTGATATTCATGCAGAAGCAGGTTTTCTTCATATAGGCACAGCTTTCAACTCTAAGTCTCAGCTGTAACCCCATAGAAATGGGATTTCTCCTATCCTCCAGTGAAGGAGGGGTGCTACATGCTGTTGCACCTCAGTTGCTGGGGTAGAATATCGTAGACTTTTTACTGATTTATATACGCTAGTACAAATTTTATCCAGATACAAATTTTAAGCCAAGTGTATTTGGGAAAATGCCTCTGAAGGAAAAAGCACCATTTCTGCTGTTAGAGCCTTTTGTCAAGTATTTAATCTATACTAAAACAGTTCTCAGTTTCATGATCTTTCAGTGTGGATTAGGAAGTTATTGATTTGAAAATACAGCATAAAATAGAAAACAAAGGAGGATTCCTTCTTATTATATTCTGTGATGCATATTTTTCACTTTACTGCAAATGTACGTTTTTCCCTCCTAACTGAAGTATAACATAATGACACCCATGCTTTTACCGTATAGCATAATACAGCAACACAATGAAGGTAAGGAATTTATTTATTTTTTTTTTTAATCAGCTACAACAATAAATAACTTATGCATCTGGGCAATATGAAAGGACTTAAGCCTCTTAGCTCTATATCTAAGTTTAGTATTTTAGCTTCTGAAGATGGGAAGGTGAGCTTGAATCTTCTCTTTGGTAGTTACAATACTTTTGTCATCTATTATTATGCAGAGCATATTTAAAGCAATACAACCAAAGCTAAGCACTTAAGGAATTGTTTGATTCATAAAATTCAGCAAAACCAGATCCATCTGGAGGATACAATGCCCAAATATTCATGCTCCTTTTGGTCTTCCTGAAAATGTTTAAAGCAGCAATAATTTTCCTGCGGGGCCTGTGGAAAAATAAAGCTTACTCACTGTTAGGATTTTAGATTCTGGAGATAATTTCTTCTTAACTAGACTTTTTGTGAAATTAATTTGCCAATACTTAAACCACCTGGGAGGAGATGAGAGGGCAAATACAATCTCAGCAGCTGAAATAAGCTATTTGTATTTCGATAGATCTTTCCAGCCTGCTCAAAAGGTGTGGTTTGGCTTCCTCAAGCTGAAATAAGCATATATACAAGATTATGTTTCTAGTGATGTGCTAGAACAAAGGCTCTTGTCTTGCAAACATCTTCTTTCAAGGTGCAAGGACATTAAACAATATAAAAGGCACTAAAGAAGGTGCAGGCAGATCAGCAGTTCAGCCTGTACAAAACAGAGGAAACTGTGAAGCACCTGAATTTAAAACTCCCATTTGAGTATAGCAATATTTGTACAACAGGAATTCCTGTTTTCAAACAGTACAACTTAATTGCCCATATTCTTTAGAATGTTTTCATAAAAAAAAGAAAAAAAAAGTCCATTTCCAATTTTGGTGACATTTTCTAAGGGAAAGGAGTAGAAGGGATGGAAAGTCCTTTTTCAAATTAGTCTAATTGGTGCTTCTACTCTTTTATTAGAAATTCTTTGTGCCTACTGTCTTCTAACTTAACTCAAACTATGCCCTGAGAGGATCTAAACTGTGCCTCCCTAATGTGTATGTAGCTGAGTACTTCTTGAAAAGATCCAGGGAGAACATGTCATTCCACATTTCCACAAGGCCTGGGGGATTGGGAGGCGCAAAGCTGATAGCGTTTTCTTTCCGCTACACCTGGGGGTGGGATAAAACTTCCTGGAGGAGCCTGGATCTAAATCAGGGATTTTAATTACATGAAGCAACAATAGATCTGCATGGTTTGTTAGAAAATAAGTAGTTTCACTAGGTTTTAATTCTACTTTGATACTATCAGGAACATGAACTCAAATGAGCCTAGGACCCAAAAAATCTACAAAGTCTAGTACAAAATCTAGTTTCATATCTTATTCTAGTTGACTTCTTTTATTGAAACCACAGCAATATTTTCACTATACAAACTAGTTCATTTAAATAGATAAATTAAAGATATGCTTCTTTGCCCTTCCCCCCTTCCCCCTTATACTTTTTTTCTGTCTGGGTTTAATGTAGTTGCAGAGCTCTGTTTCACAATCCAGCAGCAATGCTTTGCACAAGATCTGTCAGTTGGGATTCTGGTAACCGGAAACTTGATGTAAACAAAGCCCAGACAGGAAGGAGCTTTGTGAGGGACTCCTATAGCATGCATGGCTTGAACCTGACAGGCAAAAGAAGGCTTTTGGAAAGGATTAGGGCATTTCAGAAAAGCAATTATGGCTTGTTACTAATATGTATTTTATTCTATGGGACTGGAAAAATTCTGCTAAATTTCAGCTCATGTGGTTAAATATTTAAGGTGAAATTTTCTAGCTTGTTTTTCACATCTTTAGCTCCTCTGAGCTTTTTGGAGATGTAGCATAATATCTCTTGAGTGCTTTTGAAAATCTTTTGGCTAATTTAATATACTCTCTTCTATGTCTCTAGTGTAATGGACTTGTTAACAAAACTTTTTGTAGTGTGCAAACATATGATTTCTGACAGTTTTAGCAAGCATATCTGAAGGATTATTCTCTTATCACAGAGAAAGAAAAGAAAATGCAACCACTACTCTATTTACTGGTCTTGGATAAGAACATAATAATACTGAGACTATTTCTTAATCAACAG
>NW_008615181.1:1038-6169 GCF_000691845.1 Merops nubicus | reverse complement strand
CCTGCTGACTATGGGGAAAAGAAGGCTTAAAATCCTTTAGATAGTACTAAGCAGAGAAAGTGTTTATAAATGAAAGTTAGATATGAAGTCAGTAAAGGATAAAGAGGCTGTTGTATATAAGTGGTAAAGTGGGCTGATTTCTGACAGACACAGTAAAAATGCCTAGAAGGATGAGGTAAAAGAAGTTGTTCAGGATCTCTGGTATATAGTATTATTTCTGGTGTATTCAGAGGTTGTGTCAGAGTTGTTAGATACGATTATGGTTGCCATCAACAGAAATTAAAATGAAGTGGCATGGTCTGAAAAAACAGGAACAAATCTCTAACCCAAGGATCTGGCAAGTCACATACCCCTGAGTCAGAAATGGAACTAGAGGGAAGTAGTCTGAGGTAAAGGCTTCAGTACCAGCTGCCCCCCTAAAATGTGTGGAGAAAGCAGCTTGCATTACTATATGGAATAAATCTAGAACTATATAATCCATTATGGTTTTGAACTAGAATAATAAAAAAAAATATCTTATTTATTGAAGAAATGTTCCCAGTTACCTACACTGGTCCATTTCCTCTCTGAAGAGAAGACATTATATAAGGAATAATTTGAAATTCGTACATTATTACATCTAGTTGCAGTTATTTAGATGATAATCTCCTACCCTACATGAAACATACAGATGACATCTGCTGTAAATATGACTCTAGTACTGAATAGCAATCAGATAGAGGAGAAAAGAGTTCAGAAAATGTGGAGGCTGATCTGGCATTTCCTCAGTTATCTAGCAATTTTTTCTTCCCATATATACAATACATTACCATTAGGCAGAAAAATGAATGAAGGACACACAGGAAGGTGTTTCATCTGCAAAAAATTGTATCCAGAAGGTAATAACTGACTTAACAGAAGATACCTCTAATAAAATGTTTAATTTCTTGCTTGCTGTAACAATTTTTTTATTATGTTATTTAACACTTTTGTTACAATGAAAGATTAATGAGAACAAACAGCATGAACATTTTTTTAAAGTTACTTTGCCAAATATTTATAAAAATACACCGGATAGCTACTGTATTAAATTAAATTATCATCATTTGTGATAAATAGAACATATATTAAATAACAATGTGATTTTTAAATTGGTAAAAGAATCCAGATAAATGGTGGAGGTGAGACCCTGGAGTTTTCCCATTGCAGTCAAAAGAGACAAGGCTACTGCTATAACCCCTTAATTCAGTAAATCAGGAACCATGACATACACGTGGAAAAGAATGTAACATGAAACTACTGCTGTTGTGAGAGCAATTTTTACTGTGATATAAGGGAGAACTTAATAAAGAAAGGAATCCAGAAGTCAGATGGAAAAGCTAGAGTGAAAAACTGTCTCAGTCACAAGCAGAAGTTACTGGATCTGACCAGAAATTTTCTGTCAGGATCCTTTTCTGCTGAAAAGTGCAGTTTTAGTTAGGTCAAACGGACTGAAATTTTTAGCATTCATAATTAGTTTCACTGGGGAAATAAAAAAGGAAAGTTGCAATTCTTTGGACTTGTGAATCCTTACCTGGTCACCCAGCAGAGCCACTGTAGAGCCAGGGCTGCCTCAAAGACAGGGACCTCAGCCCTGGGGGAAGATCGTCCCCCTCTGTCCTGGTGACTTTCCTGCCGCCTTTCTGAGTGGGAGAGCTGGAGGCCTGCACAGGTGGGTGACCTGCTGAGACAGCCACAGGGGCCACCTTTTTCTTAGGTCCTTGCTAAACAGATTCCCGCCTGTCCCCCTTAATGACCATGCTGGGGGGTCAAACGATTTAATAAAGCCATTGGTGGCTATACCCAATTATCCAACTTAGAAATCAATAAATCATTAGGGGCATAGCTGCTCAGAAGCCCAACCCCATGCAGAGGTGGGAGCACTACCCCTGGAAGTGTGGGCGGGTGTGGATGTGCTGCGTGTCAGAACAAGTATCACAGTCCCTTTGGTTGTGGGGCAAGGCCTTGGCTGTTGTGTGTCTGCACAGCATGTGCGTCGCCCAACAGAAACCGCCATCTACCTGCTACATTCATTCTGCTCAGCAGACAACATGGAGATTTTATGCCCTGAGTGATGTGGTCTGGCTGCTCCCACGACAGACTGAAATAAGCTGATCCCCCCAAACATGGCCCTTCAAATATCTTAATTTCCTGTTCAAAATTTCAAACAATTCAACTACAAAATGCATTTCTTCAGTATCAGCAAGAATATCTGTTGCTGCTTAATTTATGAAGAGAACTAAACAATAGGTCAGTATTAAAATATTTTAAAAATATAAAGCCCAGGCAACCCAGGAAAGAAGGGACTCGTAACATTTTGATTGCTTAAGTTCTGAGCCAGGATTTTGCAACTCTGCTACTATTTCTAATATTTGGGGTTTCTTTTTCTATAATATGTGAGCAGAAACAGATGTTTTCCACTACCAACATCTGATCCGTTGTGAAGATTTAAGGGTATTGTATACTGTCAAAACAATGAGTGATATTTAACCATGCAGACTCCTATTATGTAGTTCCCAGACAGAACTACAGTGGTAAGCATCTACGTATTGTCCTCAAACCTTAGAGTAACCTAGTGTGACAGTCAAGTCTCTATGGATGATATATATGTATTTAAAGAAACAATTTAGTTAATTTAAATAATTCCAAACATGGGCAAGGTTTAGTTTTCAGCAGTGAGTGTTAGAGCTACGGAATAGTTTTGGTTTGTACAATTCAACAATTTCAGATATCAATCATAGATTTTAAAGATAAGCTTGAATCATCTTCTTAAGTATTCCAGCACATTCAGCTTCTTTTAGTTCTGCAGGCCAGCTGCAGGGTGGGCTTAAATGGCTGCTTCTGCTTAAGAGGATCACTGTCTGATACACTACTTTTGTTGTTCCTACTGTTTTCCTTCTCGCCCTGGACTCAAGAAACTGGAAAAGTGAGAAGTCAGCATTTCTCCTCATGTTTCCTCAACCACACAGGCTGGGATGGCCAAAGAAAGAAGGCTTTTAGCAATGATGGCTATGTTATTACTGTCTCTGTACTGATCTTCTTGGCCATCGAGTTGGAATAAATTGTGTCATGGGCAGAGGCGGTGTAAATCAGCCTCAGGGTCATGACAGGGCAGAGCTATCCGATGACTCTTATCCCCCCTCAAGGATGTTTTCCTTAAAGTTCCCCTGCATCCAGCATATTTAATAAATATAAAATATGATGCTGTTACTTACAATCAAAGTGTCAATGGCTTGGTTTGCATGGCCTTTGTGAAAGCGCATTTTCGCACATCCAACTATTTACTTCACGTTCCCTGTAGTCCATATAGTCAAGACTGGTACTAACAAGAGGAAGCTCCCAAGAGCAGCCAAGTAGCTTGAATTGAAAAGAATGCTGGAAATGGCTTTTCTAAACCAGCATTTTCCAAAGCCATCACCATAAATCTGCCCAATACATTCCTGACTGGTATTTTACAAGAGTGTTCCTCCAAAGGGGAAAGACTGCAATCCGTGCCTTCCTTGCATTAACCAAAGAAGCATACTGAAGGATGGTAATTTAGAAAAGATGAACATGATGTAACATTCCATAGTAATTTGCAGTTTGAATGGTACTCATGTAACAACAATAAGGGGCCATATGCATCAATGAGGCCACTACTATTAACATATACAACACTGTAAGTAAGGGATTTGTTATCAAAAGGTGCATGTCAGTCTGTGGACTATGTTAATTTGTAGTGCACATTGCTTGAATGTTCTATTGCAAATGTTGTAGCCTGGTGTTTTAGGAGAAACTTTATTTTATTTGTTGGTAGAATAGAAAAGATAAAACCTGAAACCCCTGTAACTTTCAAGAGGATGTGTGGCCAGGAAAGGGGAAAGGTTCTGTGACAGTGCCACCAAAGTCACATGTGCAGTTAGGTGACTCTCTGAGCAGTCACATCAGAGGCCCAAAAGGCACACTCTTAGGTCCAGCCATCTGAATCTGAGGTGTGCCTAAGACAGAAATGTTACATCTGTGCTTGCAGAGTTGGATAGGCTGCCTGCTCCTACCCTACCACTCCCTGCCTACTCTCTCCACTCACCAGGTGCAAGCTGTGCTAGGTGTATCATCTCTGAAGAAAAGAAGCTATGAACCCAATAATATAAATGTATTTGATCCTTGGTTTGCTATAAAGAAAACATTGCCACTTAATTTGTCAGGACTTGTAGCAAAACCACCAGCTAGACACCACTCTGTGAAGATTTGGCCAAGGTCCTGTTGCTGGAACATACTATTTAAAAAATCAACATGGAGTTTAACAATACAGAGAACAGGGAGTGAGGTGATTTTGTTGCATGAAGGTCTTGTCTGTTATCACCTAGATGATGCCACTGGTGACAAGAGGCAGATTTAACCACTCTTAGCTGATCCGTAAGGGCATTCTGATGCCTCTTCTTGTCTCCCTATGATGGCCCCCCATGCCCTCTGGGGTTAGTGCCCTGCTTCTTCAATATGTCACAGAAGGGACATCAGGCTGATGGCTTTCATTGTTTTTCCTGGAAGAGATGCAAGTTACATGATGAGGGTAATCTTTCTTTCATCACGGAAAAATGGTGTGAAATCTTCTTCAGGGGAAAGTGTTCATTATTTTGCCCCGTTTGGAGTTACTTCAATGCTTTTTGTGCAGCAGAAGACAGGCAATGCTCTAAGTCAGTTATAAATTCCTTTGCATTTACTAAATGTGTTTCTTCCTATATGCTAAAAAAATTTATGACATCACCTCTTAATCATAGTTAATCACTTAGCCTATTATAGTTCAGCTGTGCTTGGACATTAAAGAAAAATCTGTCAGACATATTTTGCTGTATTTTTGGTGCCAAATTTCTTTTCCACAGTTCATTCCCTTATGAAGTTAACTTCAGTCATTTTGAATTAATTTAGAAGGAATGGCTTCTTTCAGTCTTCTACCCACCCACAGATGCATGTGAAAACCAGGCAAGCTTAGTATATGATGTACCAGTAGATTGTGAACAGCAGGCTACATTCCTCCCTGTGATGCAAAAGAACAATAGTTTGGGGTCTGTACTAACTGGATTATTAGTAAATACCTTCCCAAGATTTCAATTTATGTGTGTGAATATGGGTTACA
>NW_008615181.1:0-1007 GCF_000691845.1 Merops nubicus | reverse complement strand
GTCTTCGCTCTTTCCCATTACAGTGAAGTGAACAGATAGTACTTACCACTGTTACGTTATCTCCATCACAAATCTGTGTAAGTGAGCTTGTTGTTGTCAACTCAGTTTCCATGAGACAGTTTCAAATGCAATGTAATAACATGGCAGTGGCTATCACTACACCAACTTTATTCCTAACACCACACTCCTTTAAATGTACTGTTTCAGTCAGCTCTCTGACACTTCACGTTCCCTAACCCCAGCATGGCTTCTTAAATGTACCAATAAAATAACTGCAAAGTGAAATGGAGCCTAAACCCATGAACTGGCCTGTAGTTAAGCAGAGCTGCACGTAAATCCCTAAGCAACATGATAAGTTAGAGCTCTCATTTTTCCATTTATTCTTTAACTTTTAATGCTCAAATTAATTTTTCGCTGTATTAATCCACACGTCCTTTTTTATTCCCCTGGATTGTTTTTTGGATTTACCTTTCTTTAATGTTGGGGTGGGTTTTTTTGTTTTTTTTTGTTTGTTTGTTTGTTTTTAATCTCTGAAAAATAAGATTCTTCTTGGTTAAACAAAATTATAACTGTCATAGTTGTTTCATTCTCACAAAGCTACAGGGAAAATAAAATAGCCATTAGGCCCCTGGAATGCTTGGAACATCATTTTTCTACTGTATATTTCTTTGTTTGCTATATAGAGAATTACAAAAACAAATTTCAGCTTTTTCAAAAATTTCTTGAACACCTTTAGCAGTGCACAAAACATTATGACTAGCATATGCCACCCCATAATATTTCTTTATGTATCCTGCCCATGGAAAGAATTCCATACTGTAAACATTCACTTATTAAACGTTAGTGAATGTTGGATGTGTGATGGCATATTTCTTGTTAGCTCAGGGCCAAAGGCTAGTGTCCTACTTGCAAGATACTATTTAGCTTTTGTAGTGAGTTTCATTATATGTGTATATATGTATATTATACATATATATTTACAAAATAAATAAGATTCTATTCTATTC
>NW_008615180.1:11232-22693 GCF_000691845.1 Merops nubicus | reverse complement strand
TGGAGGCTGCTGCAAGACCCACCAGGGTGAGAGGTATCAATAGAAGGGCAGCTCAGGCCTGCAGGAACCTTCCCCCCATCACCAACTCAAGCCCAAACTACCCACGTGTAAGTCAAAACCCCTCAGCAGAGCTGCTGGAGCTCCCGAGTCACAGTCACAGCAAGCAGGAGAGGAGAAGCTTCTCCCATCCAAAAGCTGAGCCTCATCCAGCCTGAGACACAAGGAAGCCTGCAGACGGCCAGCCCAAGCAGAGGGGTATTTACTCATGAGCTCCTTTAACAGGCAGTTTTCAACCAGGCCACAGCAAAAATGCTTCGAGTTTATCTTTTTATCCCACCTCTGTCTCAAGGGACTCCTATTGCCACTAAGCCCAGTGCTCACAGTGCTGCCACCTGCCCGTGCAGGGTCTCAGCTCTGAAAGCTGCTCGTAACTGGATCAGGAATCCAGGGCTGGTGTCACAACAGCACCTCAGGAGCCCACCCTGGGCTGCCCCTGGGACATCCCTCACTGCACCAAACGTTTCCAGAAGCTCCTCCAGAGCCTCTGCTCTCCCAGCGATCTCCTCATGAATGCAGGTAGGGACAGAAGACCCCCAGACCCAGGGTCTTCTAATGTGCCTCTGCAGCCCCCACACCTCCTGCTCCCCCTGCAGGGACACTCAGCTGCCTGGGGACAGCACACGAGAGGGCTGGGTGAGGGCCACGCAGTCGCTGGCTCGTCACAGCACGTTGACATCAGAAGGAATCGTGTCCCAGTTCCACCCTTCCCCAGTGGCAGCCTGGGGGACAGGCAGTGCCTGGAGAGGAGGACCTGGCACCCTCCAGGGGTGCTCTGACCCTGACCGACTCGTGGCCCCTCCACAGCCATGGCCAAGCTGCTGTGAAGGCAGCAGAGACCTGACCACAGACCTGACCTGCCACCCACGGCCCCTGGCTCACGAGGTGGCACCATGGGGTAATGAGAATGCCACCCCAGCCCTGGGGCTGGCAGGAAGGGAGCAGGTCCAGCACAGCCAGAGGTTGGGACTGGCATCCTCGGGGAGGGGCTGGTGCCCAGCACTGCCAGCTGGCTCCTCCAGTCCCTTCCCATGGGAGATCCTTCCCTCAGGGCAGGGAACACCGAGGGGAAATGCAGCGAGGCTGGGCCTGCCTGGCAGGATGGTCCTGCAGAGCTCACAGGAGCCAGCCCAGCCACCAGCACCAGCCACCAGCACCTTCTGCCGGGGCACTGGAGCCAGAGGGATCCAGCCCAGCTGCCAGGAACCCGAGGAGAAGGGACAGGAAGAAGGAGATCAGCAGGACTGCCATTCAAAGCAGGGTTTTAAAGGGAGAAAGCCTGCAAGTCTGCAGCAACTAGTGTTTTTATTTTGCTGTATTTCAGCTCTGCCTCTTTCTTTCCTTCTGTCCTACTTACCAGGAGAGTAAAAATAGGTTTTTATTAACAGCAGAAACCTGAATCACTGTACTCTAGTCATAATGATTCCATCCTCTGGGAGGTGATTTCAAACACTTGCATATGCATGTATGGTAATGAGGATACAGAGTGAGAAGAGAAATTCATTGAAGTTCTAAGAAAAATCAAAGACCTCTTGGAAGGAGCCTCAAGCAATTCTGTACAGAGTAGCAGAGTATTTCCTGGCAAGCAATTTTCCAGCAGGGACAGGGACTCTGCTTTCTGCATTGGTGCTGAACATTATTAGTGAAGATTTGCTCTTTAGCTGGGGACTGTTGGCTCCATCAAACGCCCCAATCTGGCTGAAGAAGCTACTGGCCACTGACTAAGCCTGGAAGCAGCTACTCTCCTGCAGCACATTGGCCAGTGGTGCAGAGGAGACCAAGTCCCTCCTCACCCTGACTTCACCACTGACCCTAAACCCCAGGGCTGAGAGTGCTGCTGACAGAGTGACCTATTTCACCACGTATTCCCAGCTCCACTGGCATTTTCTGAGCCAGCCACACTGGCACAAACAGCCATTTACCTGGGGCTGTAACACCGAGGCAAGAGAAAAACTTTTGCAGATCTCAGAAGCACCCTGTGTCCAGAACATCCCCTGGCAGAGGCAGATTCCTCCCTGGCCTGTAAAATGTTCCTGAGCCACTCCCAGCCCTCTGAAGCAGAGCTAAGGGAGCAGCAGTAATTTCAGATCATCTCTTGGTACTTTGCAGGCTTGTCCAGAAGGCCCACAAGGGATGGGAGCTGCAGCCAGCAGCAGCACGAGCATCAGCTGTGATCCCCCGGGGGGAGCAGCAGTGTCCAGGGCTGCTGCCACCACTACAGGGGATCAAGGGCCAACCTACAGTGGGGTTCAAGGGCTGGATGGAAAATGGAATCGGGCTTGACTGGTGCTTAATGAGCCCATCTGGTTTGCAGCTTCCAAGCTTGAATTTTACACCAGAATTCATCACTCGGCTCTTCTCGTGTTCTGGTATAAGCAAGGTTAAAATAAGAATCAGTAAGCACAGCTGCAGCTCCCCAGTGCTCACAGCTAATTCACTCCCCATTCTAGGTCACCAGCATCCTAGTTTGCCTGTTTTGTACATGGACAATTCTCTCTGAACCCAGCTGCAGCTCCCACCCCACCAGCACGGAGCAGCTGGCACTGCCTGCCCACCCCCCAGGGCACTGCCAGGGCTCCAGGCTGGCTGCAAGGTCACTGTCAGCACAAGGAGCCACTAACAGCACTGGGGTTTGATCCAGTCCTGTCACAGGCAGCCCTGGAGGGGGCACACAGCGTGCCCTGGGGGAAGGCAACACACACAGAGCTGTCCCTGCACCCAGGGCTCCAGCTCCTGTGGTGTGAAGGGATGTCCAGGCTCTTCAGCCAGGTTCATAAAACAACAGAACTGAGTAGGAAAGAAGCAGCTTTCCCTTAGCTGATGGGCAAGGTGACAGATCAGACTCCTGTGAGGAGAGGTGTTCTGGGCATGGAGACTCTACCCTTTAGCACACCCTACACAAGTGCCTTACCAGCCACAGAGCTGTGTGGTCAGAGACCTCTCAGATCCTGGAGTCCAACCACCCCCAGCACTGCCAGGTCCCCACTGCCACGTGTCCCTCACACCACACCTCCAGGGCTTGGGAACCCCTCCAGGGGTGGGGACTCCACCACTGCCCTGGGCAGCCTGGGCTGGACAAGCCCAGCAGGGAGGAAATTAAACTGATCTGCAGGAGGTGGGCAGGAGAACCAAGGACTTCTCCATGTACCCACCCCAGGGAGGGGCAGACCCAGGAGACTCTGCAAGAAAGGAGAGGAGCAGAGCCTGTGTGTCCCACCGAGGGGAGGTCACTGTGTGACACCACAGAGAGGGATGGGAAAAGCCCAGGAGAACACAGGCAGCAGCAGAGGCCGAGGGAAAAAGCCCTCTCAGTCCCTCAAACGTGGGCACAGCAGTCAAGGAACACACTCAGCACCTGCAAAGGAACCTAGAGCAGCAACACATTTCCTCCAAACCTCCAGGAATGTCTCTGGGGTGAGCAAGAGTGTTCAGGAAGGTGGGGGCAGCCTCCAGGACGTCAGGAGGAGACAGGAGCCCAGCAGGTTCATTTGCACCTCCACTAATAAAAGGTGGAAGCACCTTCCCTTTCGTGCTATAAACTCTTGCAATCATATCTATGACTGAAGAAATTAAGTGTGACACTCCTGGAGAAGGAAGGCAAGATGGTTGCCTTGGAAACAAGGGACAGAGGTAGAATACTTCATCACTTGAAGTGCTGCAGCAGGGTCAGTGAATTAGTTACAAAATGCAGTGTATGAGCATTAAGCCCTTCAGCAAGAGCACGGGGTGGGGAGGAGATGGTGAATATCTATAGGGAGCAGGCTGCAAGCTCCCTGGCTCCTGGCAGCTTTTCCTCAGTGCCCCACGAGTCCAAACTATTCACAGAGGTGAACTAAAAATGTCAGTTTTCCCTTGAGCAGCATCCTATCCAGATCCTTCTGGGGAGAGGTGGTTTCATTGTTATTCAGGGTCAGCTTCTGGCAGTTCGTAAACCAAGATGACAGCTGAGAGGGTTTTAATTCATTTCCATTTACAGCTCCTAGGTCTGCACGGCCCAGATTGACTGGGATTGAAAAGCCTTTGAGAGGAAAGATGAGGATTGAGCTTTGTCCTGCTTAATTGAAACTAACTGCAGAAACAAGAGAGTTTAATGCAAGAGCTGAGCTGCAGAAGCACGGAGAGGAGGGGGGCAGCTGGCAGGTATAAAACTAGGCAGACTCTTCCTCAGCACTCTTCAGGCAGGGCTGCACTACAGGGGGGAAGTGTTTGGAGTAGCTGACGTGAATCAAGGGAGGAAAGGCAGAATCCCCATTGCTGGGCATTGAACACGTGCCTGGCCACCTCCTCTGCCTCCTGCAGCTCCCCTGCTTCCCGGAACAGGCAATGCTGCCTGTTTCCCTGACCCACTGCCAGGCTGTTTATCCTGGATCCCACTGCAAGAGTGAGAAGTGCCACTCTGGAAGGTGAGATGTGAGGAGTTTATCCAGCTCTGGATGGAGCTCCACAGCCACAGGACAGCAGCTCTGTGACACTTCTTTGGGGTGGCCCTTCCCTGGGCAGTGGGACACGGCCCCTCCCCAGCCTGCTCCCCCGGGAGGCTGCTCCAGCAGTGCTCAGCCCCATGGCCAAACTCTACCCAGGGATGGGGCAGTTCCTGGTGGTTTTCAGCATTTGGGCCGTGTGAGCATCACCAGGGAGAGCAGCTCAGGACAGAGGGGACTCCAGCAGCAGGGGAAGGCAGTGGGCAGTTCTGCTTTGAGCCAGTATCCATCCCAGCAGGGCTGCCTGGGCGTGTGCCTGAGGTTTCCATGGTCTAGTTCCTGTGCCTTAACACGTGTGTTTGTGGGAGGAGTGCAGAGGAGCCCCAAATCATTAATGACTCTTACTCCCCCACACACTAGAAATCTAAGGATTCTAGAAATCAAGCCTTTTCTTACTAAAATGCTTTCCAAAAACCATTTCCATTTCTGAGCAGCTACCTGCTGTCTTTCCAATTGCTTTGTTCAATTTAGAGGGAAAAAAAAAAAAAAAAAATCAGGGTCAGGTTAAGCATAAGGGCTAAAGCTTCTCTTCTATTTAAGGAAAAGCCAGGAGAACCAGACACTGGATTCTGTAGCACAATGCAGCTCTGCAGAGAGGAGATGGACAGGCACTTCCAAAGCCCAGGGCTGCGGGCTCTGCCGTGCTTGATGTAATTATCGGGATGCCACAGCAGGAGGAAGGAGGCAATTACTGATAGGGGAGAAAAGCCTGTTAAGAAGCACTGGCTAAGCTCACAGCAAGCTAATAAGAGACTAAGCCTTGGAAATGCTCCTGTGTTTGCAGGTAGAGCCTTTCCTCAGCCCCTCTCCGTGCTAGGAGCTGGACAGCCTCACCGCCAGCAGGCGGGTGCAGTTGGAGGGCAGATTTGCCCCTGCCCTCCACACCCAGCGTGTGCTCCAGCTTCTCCTGCACTCCAGTGACAGGCAGGGTCTCCAGAGGAGCCCCTGAGCCTGGCAGGGTGGGCTGCAGTCACCCCTCTGCAGACAACCAGAGCAGCTCCAGCCTGCCAGGCTGTTCCGTGGCTCCTGAGGACCCCTCCTGTGCCGTCACAGGGACTGGGGAGCAGCACTGCTGGGTTTTCCAGGGCCCAGAGAGCTGCACTATTCCTGCCCACAGGCAGCACTGAGCGGGCCCAGCACCTTCCAGGATCAGAGCCTTGTTTTTACAAGGCTCCCAAAAGCCTCCTGGGCAAGGCTGGAGGCAGGAGCTGTGCTGAGCAGCTGTGGTCCAGCAGGCAGCTCGGCATGTCCTCAGGAGCACTTCCTACTCCAGCAGCAGAGGAGCTGAGGCAGCCTGCGTGGTGAGCATCCTTCTGATGCTTTTTGTTCTTGTACTTTTATCCGCCCAGGAAATCTCTGCTCAGAGGCAGCATGTTCAAACAGATCCTCAAAAAAAAAACCCTCAGCGATAACGGGGCCTTTCCCCCCTCAGACAAAGGCAAGGATTAAAGGGGGAGGATATGGAAGAGGGAGGAGTAGGACATTAAAGAGAAAGAAAAAAAAATTTCCTATTGTCCTGGAACGCTTCTCCACACACTGATTCCATATGGAGCAAATGCCAAGGGATATTTCTGTCACCAGGCTGCCCAGAAAGCCCGAGCTAACCCACATTACTGAACAGTCCTACTTCAATAACCCAGCTTTAAGGAACCCCTGTTCTTCTGCTCCATTAGTACTAGCTGACCTCTGAAAAAAAATTATCCAGAACCCTTAATTATCAAGAACCAGTCACGCTGGAAACATATTTTCAACATATTCATTATTTACTGGTTAGCAATTCAAATGCTTTAACCGGATGCTCTAATAGGAGGAAAAAAGCCAAGTGGAGGCTGCCAGAGCTCCAGCAGAGCTGGAGGAAGGATATCTAGTGACTTCCATGTGTCTGCTGTCAAAAGGAAAAATGAGTTGAGAGCAATAGCACAGGTACATTAGCATAAGAAGCAGAAAGAGAATGACTAATAGGAAGAAGCTGAACACTCACTTGTGCTGCCTTATCTGCTGTATTGAAAATCTCTTGGCTGGGTCGTATTCAAGCATCCCTGAAAAGAAGGAAAAAAAAAAGTCCAGGTGTGATCACAGATGCTCTCAGCCAAGCTGAAGACAGGAAGCATAAAGCTCTACCCTTCCCTCCCCACTCCCTCCCCACCAGCAACTGGTGTGTCCAGTCCTGGCAGCCTGAGGAGCCTTCACCTCAGGAGGCTCAGCACAAAGTCCCGACCCCACTGCTGGCCCCTGACCGAGCCTGTTCCTCAGCCCCCCAGCTGCAAGGCAGACACAGCCTCTCCCTCCTCCACGCCACAGGACAGAGGCTTGGACAGCCCGGGACCTCGTGTCCAAGCGTGTCACCAGCCAAAGAACATCAAGATTTTGCATTTCACTGATAACACCATTGAACTTTGTCCATGGAAGAGCCAAAGCCTTAGGCATATAGCATTTATCCACTTGCTCAGTATCCCAGAAAGTCTTAGTCCAGTGAAATTCTGTTCTGGAAGTACAGCTGGGGAGAGCTGACATCAAAAAATGGTCCCACTGACCCATCTGCCCCAGCCAGGAGCTCCACTTCTGCCATCATCTGCTAAGATAACTGGGGCAGGGGTGAGAAGAGGGGGAAGAGGAAGAGCAGCTTATCTGGATTCTCTCTCAGAGAGAGGGAGGTGGATTCCTTAAACAGCTCTCATGAGAAGCCCACTCTGCTCCACTGCCTTTAAAAAGCTTCACAATTCCATAGAAGGGAAGTAGCAAAATTTGCCATGTTCTTCAGAAAGGAGTCCGTGGGACCCACCAAGACTCATGCAGCAGCACCCAAAATACTCTCCAATGAAGGTTCCAAGAATATTTCCATCTAACAGATGTTAGCAAGGTCTCACTGTTGCACACTACAAGGGGTTTTGCTTTTACTGGACAATACCCTCTTGTTGCTCTTGAAGCACCAGCACTGCTGAGTCTTGCACAGGCAGCAGGAAGAGTAAGGTTCTGGAGAGAGGTGAGAGAACAGGAGGAGCCTCGTGTCCAGCAAGCCCAAGAGAAGGAAGGTCAGGAAGCAGCACAGCCTGTCCAGCAGGAGGTGAAGTCAGGACAAGGAGCAGTCACTGCAGAGTGCTGGGGCACCACAACAAGGACAGGGTGAGAACACAGGGGCCGGAGACACGCCTGGGAAGGGAGGGCTGGGAAGAGACACTGCAGCTCAAGCAAGCAGCAGCAAGGGCTTTGCAGATGAGTTTCTGCATCACTGTTAACAAAGGTAATGGAAGAGATAAATCACCAAGACCACAAGAGACAAGGAGAACCGAGAGGAACATCCTCCCCGTCAGCTCCGGCCGTGGCGTTACACGGGAGCGGATCCAGGAGCAGGGTGGGAGGAAGGGCTGAGCTGGGCCCTCCCCACAGCCACCAGAGCTGGCCAGGGCAGCCCCTCAGGGCCCACCAGTGCCAAGGGCAGCACTCAGGCCTGCAGGCAGATGAGCTCAGGACTAACCCACATCACATCACATCACTGTGAAGCGGGTCACAAACACGGGAGGAACTCGCCAGGCCTGAGAAGGTCGAGTGCACCACAGGCACTGCAGCCTCCAGAGCCCAGCTCCACAGAGCACACCAGAGATCTGTGCTTGTCCTGCCCTGTAAGAGCCACTGCATGATGGCCCTGGGGGCAGGTACCTGGCCAGCAGGAGCTCCCTGCTCAGAGCTGTGAAGCACAGCAGGACTGGCTCAGGGCTCTTGCACTTTCACTTTGGGCTTCACCTCACCAGGGTGCTGCAGAAGAGGAGCTGGAGCACCCTCAGCAGCAGTTCACTTCCACTACAGGCAAAAATAAGGACGCAGCAATTCCAGCACTGCTGGAGGAGTGACAGGGCTGACAAAGATGTTTGAGGCACTTACCAGATGGAACCAGTACAGGCAGAGGATAAAGATCTAAGGTAACTTGAGAGGGGCCTGACAACACCACTTACAAACAGCCACGGTGCAGAGCTGTAGTGTTCTCAAGCAATTCAAGGAAGATAACTGACCAGCAAGTATTTATTCTACTGAAAAAGGACCACATTTTGGGCAATGTTTGAAAGTAAATGGGAAACTCAATCACTGAAACCACAGATTCACCCATTTAGTGCTGACTCACTCGTGGCAGCTCTGTGGCTGAAGTCCTGTGCTGGAGAGACACGATCAAGACAAAACATCATGTACTATTCACCAGTCAAGTCATCAGAGAGCATCTGCCCACAGCAGCCACACACTCCCTGCCATTTACAGGAAAGATTTCCACACAGTTCCTCTGCGAGCAGAGATGAGACAGGCTGGAATGGGGCAGTTCTTCAGGAGGACACCTAACTCCCAAACCCCTGCTCCCAGGACATTCCAGGGTTTGCTGCACTCCTACCCTGAACACTGTGCCCAAAACTCCAGGGTATTGTGCCCATAGCTGCACACCAGCAGCCTCAGACCCATTTCAAGCTATGTCAAGTGGCAGTGTGGAAGCTGGAGAGCACAAACATGTCCTGAGCTCCCTGCAGAGTCCAGCCCACACACTTCCATAGCCCTCAGCAAGCACAGCATTGTGCTGTGTGGTAGAACACCCAGTTTTTAGCAGACACCCCAATCTCAGGTATGTCGTTTGAGAAGCATGAGAAGCAGGAAGAAATTTAACAGCAGGAGTCCCCACCTCAGATCAACACTTCAACCAACCAATGTACAAGCAGCACAGATCCAGCCTGTCAGATGAGCTGGAATATTCCCTCTCCCTCATCCTCCACAAGCACAGCCAGGGGTTCTGAGCAGAAACTCCCTCTGCAGGCAAACCCCGAGCCTCTGATCTAAGGCCCGAGGAGCCGTGCCCCTGGGTGGGCTGCAGACACCAGCCTGCCCTGCTGCTGGCTCCAGGGACTCTGCCACCACCCAGCCTGAGTGTCCTGCTGTCCTCAGAGGGCACATCCCCCCACCCTCCCCGGGGCAGCTCCACAGGAGTGAGAACAACGCCGAGCCCCCGACGGGCCCCTGGCAGAGCCTGGGATCAGCCTGGGGCTGGGCAGGGAGGCTGCAGGGCCAGAGCTCTGTCAGTAAGAGGTGTTAGGAAAGGAGGAGGAAAAGCTGACCTTGGGCATTTTTCTTGTCCAGAAGCAAACTGCATATGAGTTGATAAGTCATGTGCAGATGGTGACAGAAGAACCTTAAGGCTATCTATAAATGCTTCCACTGTGACTCATCTTTACTGACTGTACACACAGAAGCCAGAGCAGCACTAACCCTTCTCTTTTCCATCAGCAAAGAGTATAAATAAAGCTTCATCCCTGATTAGGGAGATGAAAAGAGAAGCAGCATCCCAACTAATCTCCTGAAACAGTGTCATGCAAGTCTCTTTACAAGTCAAATACCACAGAAGCTTTAAGTTGGCTTCTTCTGGAAAGATGAACAAAGAAAAACAAATCTCGAAGAGGGGGAAAAGTAAAAAAAACAAACAAACTACTACAAAAGTAGTCAATAGAAGCACAGAAAAACCTTTAAAAGTGTATTCTAGTGTTTGCCTCACAGCCAGACCTGTGCTGTGGTCAACACAGCACTTACAGCCAGAGAGGAAACAAGCACTTTGCAGCACACTCAGTTCCTCCTTACAACAAAACCAGAACTGACCCTTGCAGTGCTGCAGAGTGCTCCAGAACCTTTTAAAAGCAACGCAAAGGCAAAGCAGATCCTCCAGTGAGACAGAGCTGAGCTGTGGGTGTCTGTGCTGCTCACAGAAAAGCACCAGACAGCCATTGACAAGATCTATCTGCAGGCCTTTGATTCAGCTTCAGCCCGCTGCAGGAGGAGCGGGCACCTACCAGGAACTGCAGATGTTCTGGAGGAGCATGAACTAAATAAAGCGTTTGGGTTCTGTCACCATAGCTACGTAGTATCAGCACTGAGGCTCAGCTCTCCTCTGCTGCAGATGCTTTGCTGGGCTGCAGAGATGCTCAGGCCTCCAGGGCAGATGGAGATGGGGCAACCCCACCCCGTGACTCCACCACCTCAGGCCCATTAGGTCCTCTAACTGCCAGAAGAAGTAAAGTGTGGGAAAGTAAAGGAGAACATCAGGAGTTTGTCAGTTTTACTGTGTAACAAGTGCCTATGACAAGATGAGGGGTGAAGGGAGGACAGTAAAAGGGATCCTTAGAGCTTCCCCCCACCCTGGAAGGAAGGGTTGAGTTGATAAGAGACAAGGACACCTCCCCCAGCCAAGCACGCCTGACTTGCAGCTCTGTAGTGTCCAAACAGAAGGGATGAAGACAGATGGCAGCTGGGACGAAGGAGGCGACTCAGGCTGAGAGACAAAGGGCACCAGGTGCCTGTTTAAAATGGGGCAGGAGAAAAAGCAGGCAATCCTGGCTCCAGGTCTCTCACAGGGGATGGAAAGAGAACTGAAAAGGGAGTTATTCTGCTAATGAAGCCTAAGATTCTAAGCTATCCATATCCTCAGGACAAGAAAAGAGACACAATGGCCCCGCTGGCTCTCCCGGGGGCCAGCACTAAGTGCAGCCACGAGGCTCAGCACAGGCCCCAGCTGACCTCTGCTGGGTGCTGCCGGGGGAGGCCCCACGGGATTTAGGGATTTACTCCCTTTGGGCAGCCCCGTGCTCCTGGAACGGGCCGTGTGCTGGGCCAGGCTCAGGGGCAGGCAGCAGGGGGGGCTGGGCCGCGGGTCCCTGTGCCTCAGGCAGCACCTCTGAGAGCAGCTGAGTGCCTGCCCAGCACCCCGAGATGGCTCATTTCATCCCCGGGCAGGGGAGCCCAGAGCAGTGCCAGGGGGAGCCCAGAGCAGTGCCCTGGGGGTGGCTGGCAGGGGTCTGCAGCGTGGTGGTGGCACAGCCCTGGCACACAGCTCCACCTGCTGCTGCTGCCCGGCTCACTGCAGCACCAACTGGGCACCCCGGGCTGGCACAAAAGCTCCCGGC
>NW_008615180.1:0-11201 GCF_000691845.1 Merops nubicus | reverse complement strand
CCCTGCAGTGCCAGGCTGCATGGAGGGAGGAGCACGGCCCTTGGTGGCACCAAACGTGCCCATTAAATGCTTTGAAATCGTTCATCTTTCAGCTGGCCATGAGCTGCAGCAGCCCCGTGGGCACAGAGGGGATGGAGCAGGGCACAGAGCCCCTGCTCTGAGCAGGCCCTGACACTGCTGCCTGGAGGAGGGGCTGGCTCAGCTCCTCAGAACCCTCACCCTTCGCCCACGCTGGCTCTAACCCCACACAGCACGAGCACCAGAACAATAAACCTGAACAAGCCAGTGCACACGGGAGGTCCAGGCCCTTGCTAAGGGCTGAAGGTGGCGAGTGCTGGCCCGTGCCAAGGGGCTGCCCCAGCAGCAGCAGGATCCCAGGAGCCCTGGCCAGGGTCTCCCAGGGGCTGGAACTGCAGCCCCCCACCTGCCACTCACAGAACTGCTGCCAGACTGCTCTGCTGCCAGGAGCAGAGACTGCTCAACACCACACCTCAAACTACTGCACCCACAGGAACACAAAACCCCAAACCAGAGCCACAGCTCTCCCCTCCTCCCCAGAAAGGGCTTCTCCTGTTCCTGCCACAGCCCTGCTGTGAAAGGGGGCACTAGTCACATTGCTCCAACATCCTCACAGCTCTAAATCTGGGGGGAAGGAGATGACAACTGGGACCAAAGCAGATAAGTCCAGAGCAGGAGCTGATGAGAAGGACAGCAGAACCTGAGTCTTTGGTATTTCACATGGGAGAAAGCTTGGGGCAAGGAATTTAACTGAGAGTTCTCCCTTGCAAAACCTACATCAATGCTATGATGCCATTTAAAGTTAATCTCTTGAGGGCTTTGTCTTTAGATTTAAAAGCTTATCCAAGCACAAGAAACATAATGCAAGAACCAACTCTACAAAGAGTAGTGGCTGCAACCCCTGCAGGGTTTAGTGTATCTCAGGAAAACACCAGTGCTAAAGATCTTCCAAAGTCTTAAAAGGCTCATAAGCATCACCTGCCTTTCTAACAGGATTCTCTGTCATCCCAGGACACTTGGCATGCAGCTCTCCCAGCACCACACGAGCTGAGCATTTGTGGCACCTAGAAACGTTGCCCTTTCAGCCTCTGTTGGGAGACTCACCTCTCAATAAGTCTGAGAGTGGAGGACCACAATCCTCTGGAATTGTGTAGTCACCTTTCCCGATGTTCTCAAATAACTTATAGATATTATCCCCTTCAAAGGGGTACAGACCCGTTGTAATGTTGTATCTGTAAAGGCAGAAGGAGAAGCTGTATGAGAAGAAGCACAGAGAACTTGTGTTCAGTTCCTAGGTGACTATGCAAACCAAAAGAAGCCAAGAGGAAACTAAAAGATGAATATTTGACAGTATTTGGAATGCCTCTTTCAACTTAGCCCTCCTTTATCACAGCCTCTTCATTCACATGAGTCAAAACCACCAAAGACATCTCTGTGACAGGCTGGGATGGAAGAAACTTAAAAATAAACACAAGAGGTATTTGTGGTTTCTGTTATTACAGTAGCCACGCATCGAATGCTGAGAAACGGCTGCAGAGTCACCCCCTGGGAGCAAGGATCACTTCCTTCAGAATGACAAGTACTCCAGGGAACACAAACCCACCCAAAGAAGGGCCCAACACGCCCCTGTGCTCCCTGCTCTCCCCAGCAGGCAGCACCAGAGGGAGCCACGGGGGGCCTGTGGTGTTCTGTCACCCCCGGGCACTTACAGCGTCACCCCTGCGGACCAGATGTCGACTTTGAAGCCTGAAAAGGTGTCAAGGCCATTGGCAATTTCTGGTGGCTGGAATGCTGGCGACCCCTGGCTCGTTCTGCACGTGTCGTCCTCTGCAAAGGGATGCAGTGCCTGCAGCAGGAGAGACTGGTCACACCCCAAATTCCCAGGCAAACAAATCATAACTGCTCCAAAAGCTTCACCCAGCAAACACAGGGAAAACTCTGCTACTGGACATCTGCTTGTGTGCCACGAGACCACATTGCCACGGCAGCCACAGGCTAACAGTGACAGCTCCTGCACCCCTCCTGGCTGGCTGAGGCAGCTGTCACACAAGAAGTCACACAGCTCATTGCCATCTCCCCACACTTCTGTGTGTCCATCGGTGGCTTCCTCTACCTGCTTCCTGGGTGGAAGCTATGTGCTGTTATCAACAGTTGCAATAAGTGTTCAGAGTCACTCTAAAGCTCTCTGCAAGGTCAACAGCACAGAAGCCTACATGCACAGTAAAACCACAGAGGTGATGTGTATCTGCAGAGTCAGGCTTCCCACGCCCTCCACTGCTCGCACTTCTCACGTACCTCTGCTACGCCTAGGTCGGATATTTTTAGTGTCCCATTGGTTGTTAGCAGGAGGTTCCCTGGTTTTATATCCTTGTGGACAATCCCCTGGCTGTGCAAGTATTCTAAGCCATCTATAAGCTGGCAAAAGTACCTGTAAAAAGAGTTAGAGGAGAAGAGTCAGGGAGGGCACTGCTATAACGTAACCAGCATCACGCACTGACAGCCTGGCAACAGTCGTGGGTTTATCTCACAATATCCAGAAATAACACTTGACATTCTGTGCCTGGCTCTCTAATCTGTAATCTCATAGACACTTTTTAAACAAATACATTTCCAGATTTGCTGGCCTGCACTGATTTCATACACGTGACAACATTCTTGCATCTATTTCTGGAATTTTGAGGTTCCTTCACTTGCAGAGTGAAAGGAGCTTCTGCTTATCCTGGCTACTAACCAAACAAGCTAACAGATCATGCTGGATATTGCCAATCCTTAATCCACCCAAAGCCCTCTAATCTCTCTCCTGACCCTGGACCCTGCAGTTTGCCTCCATCTGGGCAGGGTGAGTCCTTTTGGATCCCTCCTCACTGCACCGAAGGGGCCAGGAAGGGCTGGTGGGCACCTCATGAAGTAAACCACAAGTAACAGAAAACTCAAGAGAAAGATGGTTCTTTCTTCCCAGAATCTCAGGGCTATCCCCTGCCACTACCTCATCATTTTTCCATGATGAAAGGTGTAGTTATTACACAAAGCCAGTCCTACTCTCAAGTGCAGCCAGCAGTGTAAGCAACAGAGCAGAACGTGCTCTTGAACTCGAGAGAGCACAGGGTGAGAGGCTGATGCAGCCCAAGGAACCAAACTGTACTTACCCGTGAGCCTGAAAAACTGGAAACCTCTTTTCAGGGACACTGTCCAGCATCTCCTGCATCCCACACACACAGTACTCCATCACCATATACGTGAAGGCAGTTAAGGAAGTTTCAAGGTTAAAACTCTTCTCAGGCCAGCACTGGAGAGGACACTGGAGAGCTGCCACCTGGGCACCCCTGGGAGCAGCACGTACCCTGGAGAGCAGAGCCAGGGCCAGGCTGCACCTCCTGAGCCAGCCACCTTCCTCCAGCTCTCAACAGGAGCAGGCCCAGAACCCACCAGCCACTGCTGCTTACTGCCCAGGACGTGAACTCCACGGAAATCAAGCTGGAGATCTCAGCAGGGTGACAGCAACAGGAAACACTCTGAGGTGGCTGGGAAAGTTAGGAAACTGCTGGCAGAGCAGGGGGGCTGAAGCCTGTCCTCCCACCCCCCTGGCTGTCCTGCACCTCACAGGACAGTCAGCTCCCATCACCCTCCCCAAAGTCTGGCACTCTTCATTTCCCATTTCAAAGCCACAGGGCTGCACACACTGCTCAAGAGCTGCTGCTCCCCCCAGCCCCAGGGCAGCACTGCAGCAGGAGAAGGGATCCCTAGGGAGCTGGGAAGCTTTTCTGAAACTGCATGGATAAAAACAGTTACAGCAGGATGCCAAGAACCAGTGGCACCTTCAAGCAGTTGTTCCCTTGCTGTATGTTCCATTCTTCACCTCCTTAAGCTTTAAAGTTGGGGCCAAACAATGGAAACGACACAACTGCCTAAAGCAACAACTGCCTCCGGTTTCCTCCTCTGGCTGGGCTTTGAAAGGTGGATTGTGCCTCGAGGGGCCTCTCAGAGCAGCCCCTGAGACATCTGCTGGCTTTGCCAGGGGAGTGCACCCTGCACTGGGAGGGGAGGGCAGAGCTGGGCTGGGCTGTCCAGCCCGTGGTCTCTGCTCACACGGAGCAGGTCCCTGCTCACTCTAATCACTCCTGGCAGATGCCTTCTTAACCTAAGCTCAAAATAAGTTGCTTATGTCCCAGGATGCCACCTTAACTCCTGAGGCAGGAGAGGCTAAAACCATGACCTGTGCTTTAAGTGGGATCTGTGCTAAAGATTGTGTTGCTCCTTTTGCAGCACATTGTCTGTGAGCTCAAAACACCAAATAAACTCATTAAGTTCATGTTACACTCCCCACGGGAGCTGCTCTCCAGAGGGATGCTGAAGCACCACGATGGGCACAATGCCACCCAGCAAATCAGCAGAAACAAGAACAGCAGAAAGAGCTCCCAAAATTCTTTTCTACCGTTTCTTCCCCTGGAAGAAATCTGTGAACTGCTTCCACCAGAGTGAGGTGGAGACATCAACTCTCCCCCCTTCCAGAGAGCAATGCTCACAGTGGCTTGCCCAGGCTGCTCCTGGGAAGCCAAGCCCAGCTCTCCCCCACAAAGCACAGCCTGGCTTTGGCTTCATTAGCTACCAGACTGTTTTTCACCCCTTCTTTTGTAACTGATCCTCCTCTGGTTGATCACACTAGAGCACAAACTCCCAGGCTGGAGCAGATCTATTACAGGTGCCCCAAGAAGACCGAGGTTCTCAATTCTTCTCCTCAACAGGGTTCTGCTCCCACGCAGAACTGCCCGCAGTGGTAACAGGAGCTGTCAGAGGGTGCCAGCTGGGCTGCTGCTTATTGAACTGGGTTTATTTTCTGCCTGGATTAGTTCTCCATTCATCACCAGCTCTGCATTCCCAGCCACAGCAGGTCATCAAGGCAGCTCATTAAATACTAAACGTAGTAGATCTTTTTAATGCAGTCACCACAGCTTCCCCTGTACCAAAAAATATCACTGAAGGCTTTGACTGGGCAGGTGAGCTGTTAAAACACCATCTTCCCAAACAAACACAGCTTAAACCTGCAGCTCACTCCTACCTGCCACAGAAAACTGGGGTGAGAACAGGATCCTTCCTTCTTCTACAGGCCCAGTTTCCATTGCCACCGTGGCTGTTCTGCAAACGAGGACTTGTTTTAATTAGCAAGGGGGAAGCTCACACCCCTCCCCTCTGCCCCACTGAACCTTCTCCTGCATTGCTCCCTGCGAGGCCCTGGCACAGGCCTGGGCAGGGCCACGAGTGAAAGGAGCCAGGGCAGGGGCTGCAGCAGCAGCTGGACAGGGACAGGGACAGGTCCTCTGCAGCTGGATCTGCCCCAGAGCTGCTCACCACAAGAGCAGCTGAGGGGCCACGTCCTCGGCCACGCCAGCGAGGAGCTGGAGACAGGTCAAGCAAGGACAGGAGTGTGGGTGAAACAAACTCCTCCAGTCATCACCCCTCCCCTGCACTGAGCAAGCACTTCCAGAAACAAACTTTCTGAGGGTGCAGAAGCAGATAAAGGTAAAAACAGTGAACCTAACACTTGCAAAAGGCATGCACTGAAAACCAGGTTGTTCCTTTTCAACCACTACTGTCCAGAAAGTAAAGGAACATCCTTCCTGGCTTAGAGGTGATGCTTCCAAAGCACCAGTTTGGGTTGTCATCACCTGCTGCCAACACACGAGGTCTCTCTCGGGCTCTTTTTCCCCATCCTTCTCTAGCAGCCCAGCTTCTTATTAATTAAATGGTATCTTTCTATAGACAGTAATTGAATGGCAGGGCCTTCGGTCTGTTCAGGCTACAAAACACAAGCAAAAGTTGTCAGGCTTTTCTGACACTAATGATTTGGTGGCAGAGTATTTGATCCAATTAAAACGCACAATTAAATTACCCATTTTCTGAAGTATTTAACTGGAAGACAATATTTAGAAAACACTGTCAAAAATAAAAGCAACCATTTATAACACGTGCTGCAGCAGATCAGCTCAACAGACTCCCAGGCTGGTTCAAGGCAAAGTGCACTGAGTGTGGCAGTCGTTAGCAGCCCAGCTCCTCGTGGTGCCAGTGAGGGGTGGCAGTGCCAGGGGCACAGCACGCTGGGGTAACACCACACCAAGACCACGAGCACAGCTCTGATTTGAGAGCCAAAGAGCTCAGCCTCGAAAAGCCAGGCTGCAGATCCCACAGGGGCAACGTGCTTCTGGTCTCACAACTGGGACAGGGTTTGGATCCCCTAAAGCACTACCACAACAGAACATGGGGGCAGCCTGGGCAGGCTCGGGGGTGTGGGCCAGCAAGGATGGCCAGAACTTCACACTGAGCACCCAGGGAACAGCAGCACCATGGCAGGACAGACCCCCAGGGGCAGGGGAGGGCTACTGGCATCCTGCAGGGTTTTCTTTCTCTTCTTTTGAGGGAAAGTAAAAAAAATACCTAAACCACTGCCAAGGGCTGAAAGGAAAAAGCACTACAAGCATTGATTTCTGTAGTATAGACAGTAAAAGGTCCATCCTCAGAGAAAAAAAAGAAAGCACTGCCATCCACCACAGCTAGGGCAGGAGATAGCAACGACAGATCCACAGCTCTCCTTTCACCTCTGAAGGTCACCCAGTAAAACAGTGTTTGAGGGTCAGTTCTCCCCTGCCCCAACCCTGCACCTGGAACCTGGGGGCAGCTTTTCATTTCCCAGCTGTGAAGCTGCAGAACTTAAAATAAATGCACTTGTGTGGAGAGCATTCAGACATGCAGCATGTTTAACAGCAGCGAAAGCAAGTTTGAGCTTAAGAAACACTCAAAGGGGCCTTAACAAAAGCAGAAGGATAATGATTCAGCACTGTCACAGAGAACAATGGGAACTCAAACCTTATGAACAGCTGGGTGGAAAAAGGATATATTTTCTGCTTCTCTTCATTGTATAAGACATCCACCAGCTGGATAACGTTTTTGTGCCGTAGTCGTCGCAGGAGCTGAATTTCCCTGCAGGGAAAGCAAAAGAAAAAAGTTATGTTTAATAATCCTATTTCATTGCTCTGGAATTCGTTATGATTCTCTCAATCACGTGGATTTTCAAGACACTTCAAACTGTGTTAGTCCCAGCTGCTTCACCAACACTACCTGTGTGTGCTGTTGGACAGAGGGTCTCGTGTGTTCCTCAATTCACTCCTCCCAGGCTACACCAGGAAAACAACTGGTCCTGCCCAGCACTGAACACGTGTCCCTCCAGTGGGCACCACACAGCCAGGTGCTGCCCTCTGGGCAGGAGTTTTAGCCCAGCAGCAAACATCAGCAGCACTGTTCTCAGGGAGCAGCTCACCTGTGTGCTGGCCACAGACACCCTGTGCCAGCGCTTTGGTGCCACCCCACACCAGCTCCACCACCCCTGCTGGCAGTTTTATTCTGCAGCCCAGGGTAAGCTGGAGCCCTAGGCTGTGTGGAGGGAGGAAGAGCCCCGAGGACAGGCTCTCCAAAGCCCCACCTCTGCAAGCAGCACCTGCAGGGGACCTGCAAGAGCCCACAGGGTGCAGTGTCCCCCACAGTCCCTTCCCGTGGCCTGGGGCAGTGCCTCCCCACTCCCAGGTACAGCCAGTGCTGACCAAAGGAAGGGTATAACTGGTACTGAAATGCTGCTGGGGGCAGTCAGTGCCCACCCTAATCTGCTCCACACGTCAGAGATTCAGCTTTTCCAGCTTCCCTCCTGTCAGCTCCTCAGCCAGCCCCTGAAGATGCTGCCCTTGCATTTACCACATCTAGGGCAGCCACTTCCAAGAGAAACCCTCCACGCCTGCACTTTGTGCCTCTCTATACACACGTGTCATCTGTAGTTACAGGAGCAGAAATCAATTTGCTTGGGCTCCCAGTCCTCACACTGCAGGGGGTGTTTTCAGTCGGTGCTGTGACCAGGAGCACCCAACACCCCCCAGTGTCAGGCTGTGTGTGCCAGAGCAGCTGATGTGCTGCAGTGTCCATCTCAGCACAGATTCTGTTATTTTGCCAGGAAGTAACTTGAATATTGGTTACTTGCAAAAAGAAAAAAATATATACTTCCACCCCTGAGCCCCATCCAGCATGACACACAGGCTGCTCAGGGCTGGGGCTGCAGGCCAGAGACCCCTGAGCTGGCCAGTCCACTTGTCTGATGAGTTGAAGTGTCTCTGCAGTAAAGTTCACACAGAACTCGTGCCAAAGACACGAACTCCTCACACACAGCAGCCAACTATCGAGGCAGCTCCACAGTGACCTTTACTAAAGCTAAAGCTTCCAGAATTCAGACATGAAGTGACCAATATGAGGATTACATTAGTCCCAGGAATGAGTTGAAAACAGGAGTTCCAGCTGCAAACTCCACTTCTTCAAAACTCGAGTCCCAACTTGACTGAACATTTCAGAGATCTGCACTGAACCCCCTGCTTGTGGAGAACAACAACCCTGAGTGAGGAGACCTCTTCCCTTGGCTATGAAAATGGACCCTTGCACGTCACCTCATATCAGCTGGTTTGAACTTTCTCTCTGGTGATTTAGTACCATGCCCCAAACCACATTTTAGTACTTCTTGCATTAAACTCAGCCTGCAAAGCCCCACTGTGTGTGTGTCTGTGGAGGAACAGGAGGATCAGGCCAGTCAGGTCAGGGAGGTTCTGTCAGTGTCTGAGTGCAGACACTGCTCTCCACCTTGTGCTGCTGCTGCTCCATCCCAGGTTTGTGCTAATCTGCACCCAAACTCTTCCTCCCAGCCCCCTCCTCTCACCACCTGTGACCTGCTCTAAGCAGCACGTTACATTTCAGCAGTTCAGCCTCTGGGAAGCAGCACTAGAAGGAATTCAGAGCACAGCTTTGGAAGCAAGAACTCTGCCCAGCCCCATGGCACACTAAGCACAAAGCCACCCGCCCTCTCCTGCACAATTAGCCAGCCCCTAGTAACGAGCTGTGGCCAGCACAAAGGCTTCTGGGTGCACCACGTCCCACAGGCCCACCCCTCACTGCCCCTGGAGGGGCTCCCCGGCCGCGGGGACGCAGGCGGGGATGGAAGCTCCCTGAGGGGGGGTCCTGCCTCACCAGCAAAGTCACACAGAGCCCAAAAAACCAGGGACAGCTGGGCAGAAACCCGGGGGGGCACAGCCAGCCTGAGTCCAGTTTAGATGGCAACGCAGCCACGCTAATTATAGTAATGACCCAAAGGCTGGAGTGGATTAAATTAGCTGAGGAGCTGCAGCCAGTGTGGGGCTGAGCAGCCCGTGCACAGCCAGGGGAGAGCTGGGGCTGTGCTGGGAGAGGTGAGTGGGCACACACAGGCACACACAAACACACAGTGAGCACACACAGGCACACACACACACAGGCACACACACACACAGGCACACACACACACAGGCACACACACACAGACTCTAACCAAGCCTGCTCTGCTGGGAAGGCCAAGGAAAACTGGGAACAGGTTTAACACCCTGCTCCCAGCAGCTCGCTGCCTCTAACACCCCCTGCGAGCACAAACGCCCACTCCTTCCACCTTTAACAGACCAGGAAATGTTTCAGATCTCTGTAATGATTTTTTTCCCCCCAGGAGGACTCTGTGAACCCATCTAAATGCCAGGGAAGTGCACCCACCTCTGGGGCAGAGGCCAAGCTGCCCGTTTCCCAGGGGAAAGATTCCTTCTATTTTTAGCTGCTCTTGCATTCTAGAGGGACAGAGGAACAGGCACAGCCAGACCCTGGGCACCTCCAGTTCCATTTGGCTTTCCAAACCACCAAATAAGTGAACCTAGGTGCTCACTTCATCAGAAGGTACCTAAATATACATTTTTTCCAAAATTAACAAAGACACCCTCCCCAGCCCACTGCTCTCCTCCCAGTTTGCCAGCACAAAGCCTCCAGCTGACCACGCTGGGGGGGAGGTTCACAAGCCCAGGGGCTGCTGCCCCTCCCACACCTGCCTGGGGACCTGCTCGGGTTTTCAGGATACCTCTCAGGCTGCCCTCTGCCTCCTTTCCTCACTGCCTCTGAAACGTAAGTGAAATTTAAATCACAACTGTTGCTTTTGAGGTGAGACCTGTCCCCAGCACAGAGTGGAAGGGAGAAGCCCAGCGAGGGGCCTGGGCTGTGCTCTCTCCCTGCAGGAGCCACTTCCACACCCACCCAACGCCACCACGCCGTGGGCAGACCAGTCTCCATCATGGAATTCTGTTCCTAGTGTTCCTAGAAAGCCCTCAACAGGCTGTCAGGGTTTGGGGCCCTGTTTCAAAGTACAGCCACCTTGGAGGAAGAACAGAGGAGATGCTCTAACTGGAAGGTTCCTGTGTGGTTCTGTCAGACCCATGAAGCTCCCCCTGACAGATCCAGACTCGTCCCCAGCCAGGCACCTCTTTGGCAGAGCAGAGGGTGCTGGAGTTCCTCAGAACTGCCCACACAGCAAAGCTGCCCACTTGCACCACGTGCTGCAGGATGTTGGAAGATGCCCAGGACAGCCTGGAGATGACACTCTTCCCTTCAGGACACCTTCACCATGAGGTTTAGTGGGTTTTCCACACTTTGTTTCATGCCTCACTTTCATCAAAGCCATTCTTGCATGAAGAAAAAAAAAAGCAACACAGCCAAAACCCTCATCCCCTTCCTCTGGCCTGCAGCAGGTCTGGGACGTGCCCTCACCCACAGCACACCTCAGGCTCTCTGCAGACAGCCCGTGGTGCTGGCACAGCCCCCCACACGCCAGGGGCTACAGGATGTGCCCAGAGAGTGCTCCAGGTGCCAGCAGCCCACACCCACCAACCCAGCCCAGCCCCACGAGTGCTGCACAGGGCCCCAGGACCCCCTCGGCCCTCATGCAACACGACGACTCCATGGTGTAATTAGATGGGTTCTGTAATCCCACAGAGCCCAAGCAAATTTTAATTACAAGTCAGTGTCCCCGATATGCCACAAAGCAGATTAACTTACTGAAGGTCTAGCTCGTGAACAGCTTTTTCCTGTTTACTCCACCTAAAAAGCCACCCCGTGGCCGCAGGGGTGCAGCCTGTCCCCCCTCCTCAGGGCGGCTGCAGATAAGAGCCCAGCAGAGCTCCTCACTGCTTCCTCCTCCCGCCCCAGCTCCTCCCACCCGCACCACATCTGGCACGGGGAGGGGCCGACCCCAGCACCGGTGGGCAAATTCGGTGCCAAGCTCCACCCTTCCCGTCGCAGCACCCGGACCGTGCCCT
>NW_008615179.1:31386-35495 GCF_000691845.1 Merops nubicus | reverse complement strand
GGATTCTATGATTCTATGATTCCTTATACCTATGAGGATGCTTTCAACTGTATTCTTCTGCTAATTTTTTGCCTTAGAAATATGAAGCTCTCTGTTTTCTCTGTATAATTTGGGGGCCCTAGACAAGGTCTTTTTTTTATGCTATAAGAATCAGTCTACCCTCCCCACAGAGGAAGAGATGCAGAGCTGTAGAGTAGGTTACAGCTTTATTGTGCTGCTTGTGGGGTCATCTAGAAAAGGGAATGCCTTTTTGATGTTTCAGATGTCAAAAGGGAAACAAAAATATATGAAAGGAAAAAACAGTGAAGCTAACTTCATACTTCACAAGTAAACAAAAATAAAAGGGGGGGGAGCATCCCTATATGTATGTATGTGACAGAAATTTATTTTCTGCACTGTCATTCATGTATATTACAGGAGTTTACTTTAACTGTAGTCACATCACAAGTGAAATTTAGAGGTCAGGATGCTGTTAATCGTGCTTCATCAGTTGAAAGTACTACATACAAATGAAAATGGGGCATGAACTTTGGCTGGTAGAAAGTAGTTAGCTGGAAGAAAATAAGATTGATTTCTGTTTGGTTTTTTTTTTTTTTTAATTGTGAGATTTTCAGTGGCCACAAGAGATTAGCCCTCTTGCATTTTTTATGTCATCCAAACTTAGATTTCTCTGTCAGCACAGTGTTCTCTCAACATGCTTGGAGCATGCATTTCAACTAACACACCTACTGAGAAGAAGAGAACAGCACCTTACTTCACCAATACCTACTGTAAGCTTTTCTCAGAGGTTTTCATCAAACAGTAGATTCTCCCATAAAAATATAGGGTAGAAGGACTCTGACCTCATGTTTGATATCGGTAGCTTAACATCTATCCAGCTCTTTAAGGACTGGAAAACAATGAGCTAAAGAACTAGAAAGAGTCTTTAGTTTGTAGAAACTACAAATGGTATATAGATTGTGGGTTGTTTTTTTACTGTTAGAGGATAATGGAAGGAGCCATCAGAAGCCCTACCTTTCTTCTGTGTCTTATCAGTAGCGCATTTCTGAACAGGCTGCTGGTTTGGTTTTGTTTGGTTTTGGGTTTGTTTGTTGTGTGTTGTGTTTTTTTGTTTGTTTGTTTGTTTGTTTTTAAAATTCCCCCATCAGGTCATAATGAGTTACAGCCAAAAGGCATGTGGTTATAGGCTCTGGGTCATAGATGTCTGCCCATGGCCTAACTCAAGGGGTGATAGAGACAATGCGGTAGGATTAGAAAGATGTACTATAAATTTGGGGAGTGTAGTAGAGATTCAGTAGACTGTGCCCAGTCTAGACCCCAATACAAAAGTGAAAGAGAGTGAAATAAATGTGATAAATAAAATGTTGTATTGCATTAGTAAAAATCAGGATTAATACACGGGTAGTTATTAAGCATGGAGGAAATGCATTAGAACAGGATTAGCAGGAGTAATTCAATGCAGGTTTAAATGTAGGTTTTTAAATGAGGAGCAGCAGGAACTACTGCAAATTATTCCTGAGGTACAGTAGGCAGATGACTGTGGGTACCTCAGGACAGGACATTTAGCCTGTCGACGCAGGAGAATACAAACAGGGTCAACTGGCCTCAGTGGAGCTGTGTTAGGCTAGGAGGGTGAGTTCTAGCTCCAGTGGAGTGAGCTGTCCTACTGATTGTGTTTCTGCTCCTCCTGAATTAATTTAGGACATGTATAGCGTTTCTTAGGATGCAGAACTCTAGAGCAGCCAATGGTTTGCTCATTGCATGAGTGCCAGGATAAATGCCATTGCTGTCAAGAGCTGTTTGGTAAAACAGGGGGCCAGTGATAATGGGGACCAGGAGAATGGACCTTCAGTTTTACACAGTTGCTGACTCACGAGTTCCTTGAGATTTCTTGTCTTCAGTGTTGCAAGAGAGCTGAAAAATTACATAAAAGACCTTTTGCATTGCATTCTTTTTCCTCCAGAGGATCCCAGGAGGCTGGGACTGTTGTATAGGTATGTCACTCTTCATCTAGTATGGGAATTCTGTTGACTAGGAAGATAGAAATATTTGAATAAGAAACAGGGTACACTTCTAGAGATTAATCACTAGATTACTGAAAATACATTAGGCCAGATTTGACCTATAGTGTTCCTATTATGAAGATCAGCAGAAAATTGCAACTGTATAATTTGTGTACACAGCATGAGAAATGCATTCTAATAATTCATATTCTTTGCATTAGACCTTGTTTGTCTCCCCCTGTGATATCTGTAGCAATGCAGTATTTCTTGTAGGTTCTGTTTTTGTCTTCTCTGCATCCTGTTTCTCAGTTTGCAATACCTACAAACTCAGCCTCCAACCTCCTCACACAGTTTTTCCCACTCTTGTTACCTAGTTGTTAAATCTCTCTGCAGTACTGGAAGCTGAGACTTTGAAGAGATCCAGTTACAAGTTCCTCAGTCACAGCTGAGAAGTGTTCTAAGACTCTATACGAAATTAAAAAAAAAAACAAAACCAAAAATAAAACATCAAGAAAAAAAAAAAACACCCCCAAAAAACACTAGACTGCTTAAGAAACTAATTTTACATTTGCATTCCTCTAATCCATGATTTAGTGCTGAGGGAATACATTGACTTAGATGCTTCAGTAAATGAATCCTTTTTCTATCCAGGGTAAGCTCCCTATGCTTGTGGCCCTAGCAGCAAGTTTTAACTGCAGACTGCAGGCATTGGAGATCCTTGTAAAGCAATCAGGCAGCTCAATCTCTGCTTGCTATGCAGTCTGGGGCCTCTTTGTGGAATATGCCAGTCAGGTCATATAGATGAGATCCTGACAGAGGCACTCCAGGCTGCGAAGTCTGAGAGAGAAATCAGCCAGTGCTGAATCCAAGCAGCTCCAAATAGGCTGTTTTTGGCATCACAGACAGCTTCTTTAAAGTTACCTCTGGTACCTCCATGGCATGCTACAGACCAAGGGGTCTCTGCCACTCAGAAAAGCATTTTCTACAGAGCACCAAACATCCATTTAGGCTGGAACAGCTTTTAACCTCTACTGAATTTGGCTGGGTTCAAACTGATGACTTCAAGGCTGAAAACAATGTTATTAGCAAATTCTTGAGGAATTTGTCCTCCCCCGAAGGTACTAATGTTTTATCAGAAAAAAATGGAAGCTTCTTCCTGAAAGCTAATTTATTAAATCAATTTCTTATTAACACATAGTATGAGCCTTCAGCTTTTTCACAGAAGAACATTGTCTTTTCTGCCTTGTTCTGCCTTTTCAAGTGTGTTTTGAATGAGGCTTCTCCTTAACGCAGCTACTCCTACTAGCCAAGATGAAATATTAAGACTGATATAATAAAACATTCTAATAATAAGACTCCTACAGTTCTGCGCTTTCCCAAGCCAACGCATCAGGGGATTTACACATGCATACACGAGCACCTAATGTGAGCTTTCTCCCTTATCTAAAAATTTGCACCTTGAAGGATCCCTGAGTTTTACACCAAGTTCTACCTGCAGTGACCTTGGTGAATCTTAATTCCTTGTAAAATAGGTGACAGATACTTAAGGATTTGATTCATTATGAATGATTTCCCTGCTCCCCCCCCCCCCCGGGGGGATGGTTGTTTAAAGTGTTCTCTTGTTAGTGTGCCCCCCCCCCCCCCCCCCCCCCCCCAGGGTGGATTGTTGGTTAATAAAGATAGTGAAGTATTGGCAGCAGAAAGGGCAAATGTAAAATTTGTGCCTTTTTGCCTTTCTGCTCAATTCCAACTGAATATATTCAGACTGGCCGGTAAGGATAGCCTGGAGACTGCCTTCAAAATCTGACCCATGCGCTCTGCTGTTGGTGACCCTTTAAATTTGACACAAGGCACTGAATTGCCTGAATGGCCATTTGGAAGCACCTGGCACACCACAGTGCAAAAGGCAGGGAGCACACCTCCATGTGCTACCAGGCAGGCTGGTCACTGTAGCAGTATATATCTGGCTGCAAGGAGCCACTTGGATTAAGGAGGAGCACATCATGTTTATATCTGCTCCAGAAACAAGTGTTTTGCAAACGGTATAGACATCAGCATTAGGCTGTTGCAGATGGGAAGAGCCTGTCTCTCCTCCACCATATGTGA
>NW_008615179.1:0-31355 GCF_000691845.1 Merops nubicus | reverse complement strand
CGCTCTTCACAGGTCTGTGAAATAGTTCGGGTGATACGATGATGATGATCTCTGTTCCTGTTTAGCCTAAGCCTTGCTGTCTGCCTACAGATTGTTTCCTCTTTCTTTTTGCAGGCTTTTTAGTGCAATTTTAGAACAAGCAACCAAAGCAGATGGGGGGAACTCAATAGGAGGGAAAGGTGCCGGATTTGATGTTAAAGCACTGCGGGCTTTCCGAGTATTACGTCCCTTACGGCTGGTGTCTGGAGTCCCTAGTAAGTAACATCATTGGTTTTCTTTCATGTATGTCTGTGGTGTGGCATGGGGCAGGAATAATTTGTGGGATAATTTTGAAGATGGATCATGATGCAGGTTATTTTTGGGGTGTGTGGGAGGCCTTTTTTCAAGTTAATGTATTCACAATAAACGTGGTGTTAATTAAAGGACGTCCAAACCAGAGCTGAAGGGAAATGGAAGTTTCAAGGTATGTCAATCTGATTGTGCAACCTTTGTAAACAATGGAAGTGGGAGATGCAAGATTTTCATTATTTCAAGCAAAAGAACCTTTAAATGATTGCGAAGTCACAGTGCACTGTTGATATTACAAAAACTTGACTTTGTTGGAAATGCTGTATGATCATTTGTGTTGATTTTGGAGGGAGCAGAGCATTTTTATTAGAATTCCGTTTTCTTCTTTGCATGTGATGGTCTAATTGAGAGCACTGGGAACAATTTAGAACCAGTGGCAGTTGCCAACAGGGCAATGACAATCATGTTCTCTGTTAGTCGTATTTGCTTTAAATTATTTGTAGTGCCTCTGAGAAAGTCTTCAACTCTATGATCCATTTTCTTACTTAAAATGAAGGTATGAGTAACTGGAATTCTGTTAATTCTATTGTGGAGGTGGAATATGGACAACACAGTGTGGGAGGATTATGTCATTTGACTTGAGAGTTTGTTATAGATGGGGCCTATTGGCCTTTTGGAGAGAGGGTTATTTGAAAGCTATCATTGCTCTCCGGGTTTATAGCAATAAGAGATGCCGTTACCAGGAAAGGAGTTAATCTTCTCCGGAATAGCTGTGGAGAAAGCTTTGTTTATTTTTATTTGCAGAGCTTACTAGTTTGATACCTTAAATTACTTCTAACCTTAGTCATCCAAAAGCCTTGCGTCAAGTTACCATAAACTGTGACATCAGCTTAAAAATCATTATTTATTTGTTAGGGGGAAAAAAAAAAAGTGTGAGGTTCTTTCTCTTTGGCTTATTTTCTGACCTGCTAGGTTATACTAGAGCAATATTTGTGGGCCTTTCTCCACAGCCATAAAGGGTAGAAACTTTTTAAATGAAAGTTGAGAATCTCTGTAGGAGGAGCTGAAGCACTAATAAAATTTAAAAAAAAAATTTAAAAAAAAATGAGGCAGTTGCCAGCACTACTATTCAGTCTCACAAATAGCCATGCTTAGTAACCTGTCTGCCGGGGCCCAGCTTGGGCTTGGCTTGGGGTTACTCTGGACAGCAGTGGCTGAGTAGAAAATACTGAAAAGTAAATCCTGTCTATTAGGCAACTAAGGACCTTCCCCTTGATATAGAACTAATATCCACTATTCATGCCACCTCTTTTTGGGTTTACTTTATATAATCTTAATCCCAGTGTAGACTATCTAGTAGTCCATTTGTGGGTTTTCTCATCAACAGAAGTATTTAATTTGCACCAGAACAGAGCCAGGGAGCCAGGTGCATGCTAACAAATATTTGGTCTAAACAATGAAATGGCCATCCAGTGTGAAGCAGGCAAACCAACTTGACCTGACAGACATCCTCTGTTGGACTTCATGGTTCTGACTAGGGACATATTTATTGAACAAGGCTTCTTTGAGTCTGGTTTGGTTTACAAGAGCCTACTGAGGTCTGTAGTTAATATGGACTCTGTCTTCACTGAGTATTTTTTAATTGTACAAATGCCTATTGATTAACCTAGATAGATGCTATCACATCCATATGTATGAGAGCATAACTTTTCTCATGAGGCCTTTTAGATAAGATTGCTTAAGCCAACCATAAATGGTACATTACAGGATTACATTATTACATAATAAGTTAGTGCAAAGGTTTAGAAGTCAAATCTCTGGGTTCCGTTCAAGTTCTGTCCCTGAAACATCATTAACACCACTGAGTGAGTTACCAACACTGCACTTGCTGTGTTCTGCCAGCCATAAACAAATGCCTTTTTCTTCTTTCCCCTTCCAAAATGCAGTAGACTTTTCCACTGTGAGGTGGCAAATTGCACAGGTTTGTCCTAAAATTACATGAATGTACCATGCACTGCAATTTCTTCTCACTTAACGGACTCTGTAAGTGTATGGAAGCAGCATCTCATGAGTAAGGAAGAATCTTCTGGGCCATTGGCAGCCACCTTCTGCATGGAAAGCCCAACATCTGCTGCTTGGCTTAAGGTCCAGATCTAATTACCACCATTTGGGGGAAAAAAAAAGTATAAAGTACAATGATTCTTGTAAACCAGATTTATGAAGTGCATGGTCAATTTTTGCATGCATATCTTAGACTCATTAAGATTGTGATTGGGAAATAGGTTGTCTGAGGTGGAGAGTTTGGCTTGCAGCATGGAATAACTTTTTTCCTGAATTAAAAGGAGTTTGCATGGATTTTTTTTTTATCTCTGGCTCAATCTATAGGAAATAATCCAATTTAAGAGGAACATCTTTTGTATTCAGGTTTCAGCATTTAAAGACCTGTTTAAGACTATAGAGAGTTTTTACACAAAGGTGACTGACTGGAAATAGGGGAAAAACATATGAATTGCCATGTAAAGTAAATTAATAGTGTCTGCGTTTTGCAGGTGGGGAGACTGAAGCAAAAGTTCAAGGATAACACTTCCAGAAGTGGCTTCTAATTCTATATGTCTAACATTGGCTACCAGGACACCTGGATCCACAGGGGGATCTGAAAGTTTCAGATAGTTGGATATAGGACATTAGACTTAGAGCTGAGAATCTCTTTTCTCTAAGTCCCGTCCATGCTTAGTTCCTCGGACTTTGATGCCTCTTGCCAGAAAACATCTCAGCAAAGAGTTCAGGGACTGTTCAGCACAGAAAGTGTTTTGTCTGCAAGCCAAGTTGGTTCACTCACAGCCAAACAAGCATAAGTACCTTTGACAATCTTTGTTACAACCAAACTGTGCCCAGGCCCCAAACTACTTTTACTGCCTCCTAAAATCAAAAGGGTTGAGATAATGAACTCAACAAAGCCTGAAGACTATGTGTAGGTGACTGTCCTGGACAAACAAATATTTTACGATTTGCAAGAGAACAGATGATACTTTTATTCTTCGTAGTTATCTGGACATTCACAAGACCACTTGTTGTAAGGAAGGAGATAGACATTTTGTTTAAAATGAGACAGATATTTTTTTACCTATGTCAAAAAAAACCAATTGTAACATCAGGGAAGAAGCCTCCAAAGGCAACTGAACTTAACATCTTTGGGTTCCCATTACACCTTCAAAAATTGGTATTAAATATTTACACATTTCCAAGCAAATAAAAATACATAGTTTGGGTTCCTTTCTTGAAAACTTTTTTTGGACTGAGAAGTACAGCTTATGTTGTGACTATATGAAGTGCATGGTGGACAAATAGATCAGATGCTTCCCACAGCTCTCATCCCAGTGTTGGCAGTTGTTTTATGAGCTAAATAAAAGGGATAATTAAGCAAACTCTTTATTTTAATTTATTTTTTTTCATTTCTAACTCCTTTTAAAGTCATACTGCTGCTGGAAAAATTACCCACTCCCATTCTGTTTAGCCCAGCATTAACTTGTAAATGAATGGTGAATGTTTTCAAAAGCACATAGATGATTTAGGTTTCACAGTGGTAAGTCAGTTTTTAAAATTAGACATAAGCAGTATATATGAGTGATACACATGCCAGACTCCACTGTTCAACTATTCTGTTACTATCATGCTAACATAATTCTTGTAGTGCATACTTTATTTCAGTTGTTGAAATAACTTTACTGCTTGTGTACTAAAGCAGTCTCCTTGTACAAACCCCTTCACAGGTGTATTAGAACACTCATCTTAGTATGGCATTAAGATTATTATATTGGTTTGAGAAAGAGGAGAGAAGGAAAACAATTCCCTTGACAGACATAAATAGACAAATGCAAAATCAGCATGTATACCAAAACTTAATCACTTTAGTGTCTTGGAAACTGTTACCCAGGACCTCCTTTGGCAGGAGAGTAAAGCAATGCAAAGCTTTCTAGGGACAGAATCGAGTCAGCCCTTTTGTGTTAAGAGTTTTGTATTGATTGGTCTTCTATCTCCATTTTACATTATTACATATTTTGAAACTTGTTTTAAACATTTTGTTCCTGAGGAGAGCAAAAAGAAGCATCCAATTCAGTAATAAAGAAGCATGATCCAATTAAAAAAGAAAATCATTCCTGACTATTGGAAAGGGCAATCAGTTACTCCTACGCATGATAACTCACGCCCATATAACTTATTAAATTCTGCTGCTCAATTATACCACCTCATACATTCTGTTCATACTCTTTATGTTGTACTTCATCTTCCTGCAACTACATTGTTGCCACTAGTTATTGACTGTCTGATATTTGCCAAACTTAATTTATAAGCTCCTCTAGATAATTTGAAAGCCATATAATCTGAGTAGGTGTTGTGATCCATACTCACATTTTCAATGAGATCCTCTGCTGACCACCCAGATTTCTGTAGGCAGAAGACCATGATATCCTTATCAAAGATAGAGAGGAAACTTGACTGTTCCACTAGAACAAAAACTTGCCACATTTGTTCTTTTCTCCTTTTTTTTTTTTTTAAGAAACACAAAAAGATACTCAAACAAAAAACAGAAAAAGTTACTCAAAGGGAGTGTAGGTTGGTCTATAGCACCAGTACTTACATGGTCTAATGGAGTTGCAACAATTGCATAACTGGGAAACAGAGGGTATGACTAAGAGAACCTAAGCCAGACCCTCCTCATGGCAGTGCAATGCCAGTGAAACAACAGCATCTAACTGGCTGAGTAGATTTTTTTTTTTTTTAGTTAAAATGAAATAAGACCAGAACTTTTATATATGAATGCCTAGAGATGACTACTTTGACTTGTATTTCAATAACTAACTAGAGCAACTAATTTTTCAGAATGGTGCTGCTGTTGAAGTCCATGATTGCTCTGAGTTCATGTGAAAATTAGACACCTTCAAACAAGGTGAATGAAAAATCTAGAAATTTTTAGGTTTTGGGCTGTCCCATTACAATTAGTATTCATTTGCCCTGCTCTTCTCTGTCCCATCAATAGTCTCTAACCCAAACTCATTGTAGTGTTTTCTCATTACCACAGTCTTCCTCCATCCTTATCCCAAATACTCTGACATTAATCAGGTTGCTTCTTTGAACTTTGTAATACGTAGGAAATATGTAGGAAAGTATCCTATCTTTTCTTGCAATGTCCTGATAGATCTGAGCCATTCAGGTCTGTATGTATGATGGCACATTCACCACATACAGCAATGAAAAGAAGGTAAAAAGTCCCTGATGGCTCTATTGGGAGAATAATGCATGAAGAAACTTTTGCCCATTTGAGAGATGGTGGATTGGCAAAGCCACCCAGCTGAATTTGTTGTGACTTTGCCACATTGTTGCAGGTGGGTAATAGGACTGGGGGGTTTTCTGTTTAGATTTTTTCGGGGGGGACACTGCTTTAAATATACTGTGCATACTGAATTACATTTGTTTTTTTCAGAGTAGGAGAAAAAGGCTTTCAAATAATTCCGAGGTATTTAGGCTAAAGTCTACACTTTCCAATGAAGATCATACTCAACACTAAAACTGATAATCTTTTTTTTTCTCCCCTATTTAAGGAACATTATCTAATCTAATAATTTCAAAGCCTAGGGGAATTCTGCCTGTATGGTCTCATAATTCAGAGATATTTCCCAATGAAAGAAAAATATGAGAGGACTTTTTTAGCAAAATACAGAGTAACTTACAGAGTTTAAGACAGCAAGGACATGTCAGACATGGTAGGGACATGATAATCCTTCTCATCTAAGACTAAGCAAATCCTCTATCTCACGTTGATTACCAGAGTCTGAACTTGCTCTTGAATGATTTATGAAAAAAACAGAGGCTTGATGCTTGTTTACCTATCAGAAAGCCTCCTTAGTGCTCTGTGCTAGAATCGGGTTCTATATAGAAGACTCGCTCATCATCTACACCTGATTTGGAGGTAGCATACCTAACCAGGGGGGAGCAGACAGCATTTTCTCTTATGTCACCCTTATAAAGCTGAGTTTGTGCGGAGGCTAAACTGAAGCTGAGTGTAACTGAAGCATCCTCGAAGCCACTCTAACTGGTGTGTGGAGAAGGCTAGGGCAGTAAATAATGTTAAACCAGCATGCAGAGAGCCCAGTTCCTTCTGCTGGCATACCACTTCTGAAACCTTCAGTTCTCTTTGCACTGTAAAAAGCAGGGAGAATTCAATGATGATTTTTAACTATCCTCAAATGCCTCCTACCAAGGGAAATTCACGATTCTTATTGGTAGCATCATGTCAAATTTGATATGGTAAATCACTTTACTAGAGACTGAGGATGGCACCTAGAGCAACTTTACATGTTGTTAGGTCTTTCTGTATCTCGGTGTGCAGTGCTGACATTCACTTTATTCCCTCCCTGGCATCTGACTGTCTGGCCTGTGATTGCCCTCCTCCTGCTTCCAACACCCTTCCCAGCCACTGAGACAACACAGCTTCATCTGTTGAAGTGATTCCATTTTGCAGCCATTGAAATAATCACACACAATGCAGTTATTTGCCTTGCATTTGGGAATGACTTTCTTTTTAGTGCACAGTTAAAAAGTTCAGCTGTAATTTCTTATTGTTTTCTGCACAGCCCAAGAAAAATAACACCACTCTATATAGTTGAGGAAATAATGTAACTGAGGTAATGAACATAAAGAAATGTGAGCCATTGCCTGTTTGTGTATGTTGAATAGCACACATTAAGCCTTAAAGTTTAAGCAAGTGCTAACCGGCAGTCAGGAACTTTTTTTTCCAAATATGTCTATACTTATGGCAAAGCATAGTTGACATTCAACTGCTCTACATGTGGTTTGCATTTATACACTGTTGCTGGTTGTGCTAGAGGCTTAAATTTACCCTCCTGATGCACATGGTGTTATGGTGTAAACAGCATACCAGTGGAGAATTGTGGCTTCCCTTTGATGTGAGGAGAAATGAGAAGGGGCCTGATCAAAGCTCCCAAAGTGTGAAAGGTTTGTGAGTAGTATTAAGCTTGAGGAGACAATGCACTTGGCAGTTTACTACCACCAAACTTATCTGATAAAGGTCACAGAGGGAGTTACTGCAAATACATTTGGACAAAATTTGGCTTCCAAATCTTAATTCTGCCTTAAACTTTGTTGTTCTTGCATTTGATAATGTCAGCTTTTGCAAGTCCAGTTCCTTTCTTTTCTCTTGGGCTCTAAAGCTGTAGGAAACGTGCTTTCAAGCAGATTTCTTAGGTTGTCCTTCATTCTTGAACAGGACTTCTCAACCATCTGTACCATCTCTCCAGCACATACAGCGCTGTGTGAGGACAAGTTCCACCACCTTTCCCATGTCATTGCCTAGCTGTTTTTAATCTCAAGTGGCCAGTTTGTTTTGCTTTCATTACAAATGGGAAGAGAGTGGAGAAAAAAGCAAGGAACAGTCTGAACCAACTGTCCTCATTAAGCTTATTTCTTCATAGTTAACCTAAAACTCCACACATGCTTGCAAGTCCTTTATTTACTTAGGTCACTATTACTCAAGAGAGTAATTTGATTCCAGCGTAGCATCTCCCATAGGTAAAAATGTTTCCTGTGAGCTTACACAATCAGGACGAAAAGTATGTTTCCTTGAGTGGTGCAACCTCCAGAATGATGTAGTTCATGGCAGAAGAGGATAACTCGGAGTGGCAAAAAGGGGTTTATCTTAGTGAGGAAGATTACTCACAAAGGCACAGACTTCTTGAAATAAAGATTTCTCTCATATTTAAGGAACGCCAATGAAAACAGGGAAATATTTATTATTTGAACTTGGCTATGTAGCTCTTTTAAAAATAGCACTAACTACAAATGTACCAAATAACTGTGTCAGCCTTTATCCTACCAATTACTGTGCGTGCTGGCGTGATTATTCAACATGTCTTTGCAACAGAGCAAAACAAAATATCCCAATACCATAACATGGGACCACATCAGGGTGTAGGCAGACCCTTCCAAATGAAGAAAATAAAACCCACACTGACATTAAAGAGCAGATATGGAGATAGTAAAAAAAATCCTAGTTTGGCTTAGTGAAAGGCTTTTCAGAAGTGCTCCGGATGGATCAGACTTTCTTTCTAGCACCTTTTACTCATTCTTCAAGCAGTGCCCAGAGTTCTCATTCAGAATGGGCATAGATCACAGCTCTGAGAGAGAGGCCATGCCCTCAAGATACTTGTCCTAAAGCATCTGAAAATCTAAGAATGCCATCTGCTGTCTCCCAAGAACACTCTTCGTTGTTGTTTAGATATGCCTTTATCTGGACCATAAAGGAGCAGAAGTATACCTACAGATTGTAGCTAACTGGTATCAGCAGGAGCGTGCTGGGTTCCCAGCTGTCCACTCGTAATTGCTGGCTGTTGCTGTCTCCATGACAGGCAAGGGAAGATATAGCTCTTCTGGATCAAAATAGTAAGGATATGATCTGCTCTGTTTTCTTATCTTCTCTCCCAGACAATATGTCTACTGTATCTGATGTTATAGCAAGCTTGCATCAAATATCTTTTCATACTTTAATTCCAATTGGCTAAATTTTTTGTTGCTTACTAATCTAAGATCTTTTAAGGAATGTTTTGAAGTCCTTTAGTCATTTCCTTTAAAGTAAATGTATGTTTATTACTGAACTCCTGGGACTTTTTAACATACCTGAAGGTTTTCTCTCTCCAAGAGGTGTCTGAAACACACTGAGTAGCATTCTTCTCAGAAGTGGGACACAAGACACTTTATAGAAGAATGTTTTGCTTAGGACACAAGGCATTACATGGGTGCTCTGAGACTCTGGCATTATTTGAATTAACTCCGTTGCTCCCAGCCTTCCAAAAACACTGTTAGGTGCCTGTGGTCATTATTGTGATTTTCACAAAGCATTATAATAATATCAGCAAAGCATAGAGCAGCAGACAGTCAGATAGTTCTTTCAACCAACGAATACATTTTAAGTCTCCTGTTATGTCTCCAAATAAATGATTTTTTTCAATTATGATCTAAAATTGTAATAATATTGCATCTTGTATAAGTGCTAAGGAGGAAAAAAAACAAAGCATACTTGACTGAGGCAAATCTGAGGAAACTGAGACCTCCCCTCTTCTATTTAATCTAGCTTCTCCAAAATCAACTACTGCCTTCTGTGTTACATCTGCATGATGTTACTGTGCTAGTTGAGAACATGAGAATATTGGCTGGTATGAGCAATTAACAAAATTTTCTATGCTTTAGATATTCACTAATGGAACATATATTTTGTTGTTCTGATCATGGGGAAGTATTGACCAAAGACCAACTATAGCCCACCTAACCTGCCCAGTTTCTCAGTGCTTTATCAAAGTTTTCCGTCTGCCAGGGAAAAGGGAAGGAGATCAGACATCTTTCTTAATCTCCCCTTTTCCAAGAAGCAAATCCAACTCCTGTCTAACACATGTAACAATAACCTATCCCATATGTGTTTTGCCCTTTGTTGCAACTTTTTTTTTCTGAGCTGTCTGAATAACTTTGCCTCTCATTTTTTCAGTTTTAGATTACCCTCTCCTGGTTTGCATGCCACATCAATCACAATTCAGAAAACATCTGCTAACCCTCTGCAAATAATTTTTTTCAACTTCCGTAGTGCTAAAGCTACTCAACATTTTTATGTCAGAAGCATTTTTGACAGAGGGTAGCTTATGGAATAAAAGAAATAGAAAAAAAATATTAAAATTCTATTTTTGTCACTTTTGCGTAAGCCTTACTAAATTGGGAGGGGGTAGGAGTGGAAAGATCTGTAGAAATTCGATTTAATTATCAGATCACAAAACCTCTCTCATCTTTCAATCAGATACCATTCTTACAGATGTCTCCCCTTTTTGAAGGTAGTTGTATACACCTGGTGTGAGAACTGGGACGCATCAAATGCTATATATATATATATCTTAGAAATGTAATCTTTGATATTACTGTTAACACATTGAACTAGCAGCCTGGCTGACATTTCTGTCTTGTTTTGCATTGGCTGTTTGGTTTAGTGATTTTTTTTTTTCTGTAATAATTGTTGTTCCCTGTTCAGCACATTTCTGCAGTTGGTATTTTCTCCTAGGTTGTTGCTGTATGTTAGTTTTTAATATGTATTGGAAGTTACCAAAAGACTAAGTTACCAAATCATAAATTTTCTTATAATTAGGTTTGATGTCTTCACCAAGACATCAAACCAATGTCCATGTATCCATATACACAAGTTTTACAAAAGTCTGTTTAATACCTAAGACTCCTCTTGTTTCGTATAGACAGCAGCAAATGAAAGAATTTAGGGTTGAGTCTCCCCCTTACCCTCACAATACAAAAGAAAATTTAAAATCAGGATTTCACCCATCTTTTGCTTTTCACATTCCAGTGCTGAGATCATTATTTCACTTAAAATCTTTACTTTCTAAGGGGCCAGATTCCACTCAGATTTGTATTTGTATATTTTTTTTATGTGTAAAGAATTTAATTTAGCTGTTCAGTTTGCAACAGGAGAGCCTTATGATTCCCTCTTGAAAGTATATTATATGTAAAAGGAAATTCAAAATAAATAAATGTTTAGTTATAATGCATTCCAGCAATACCCACACAGTCTGTACAAAAACATTTTGAACTGTGCAAGTAGTAAATTAAGTTACAAAAAGAGTAAATATCAATAAGGAACCATTATTCTGTCCAACAAGTACATTTTTGCAAAAACTGTAACCATTTTTTTTTTGTCGAAGCATACTGGAGCTACCTAGTGAGCTACAGAAGTGTTTATTATGTCAGATGGCATTTTTTCCTCAAAAGCTATTTTATTATCTGATGCCTGCAAGCTGAGTTATAAGTCTAATCAGATTTATAGAAATCAAAAGCAACAGTATTACAGGTGTGGAATTTTTTTTTTTTTTAAATGGAGTTTTAGGTATTCTGCTGAGTAGATGAGTCCCTAAACCCAAACTCTTTTCTTAAAATTAAGAAGTGAAGTTTTTCAGACTTGTCTGGCCATGCATTTTCAGGGATTTTGGCATTGTACCATGCTTTTTCATTAACACTGGTTTTAGCAGTTTCAAAAGAGAAAACAAACAGCATGTGTGCATCAAGACAGCGACACAGCAGTGATCACACACCATGTGATTCACGTAATATTTTTCATTACCTGATTAGGTAACTTTCTATTTTCAGGTTCTCAAAATACTACTGAAAACCCTGTATGACAGCAATTTTGAAATGTCATCCTGTGTCTCTCCATTGCTTAGTCCAAACTATGTCAATTAAACACTATCCAAAAGCTAAGTGGAGTGAGTTTTCTTCTCCAGAAGGAACACAGCCTGTGTTTGTCATATATAATGCTGCACTTCTACTTAGATAGCTAACTGAAAATAAACTTTTAGGTTTTATCCAGTGTTTCATAGCAGTTTTTCTATCAATAGAAGGTAAAACTTACTGTATCTAATGGTATGCTGGTTATGATAGGCTGGGAGCATTTAACCAACAAAATCAATTTTTTTCATAAGTATATTTTTCTCCATGTACTACAAGACTGTCATATTACCATAATGTGGATGCACTTTTGCGTTTGCAGGATCCCTGTTCATGTTTGTTCCCTTGCTAGTGTTTACCGTTTCTAAACCTGTTCACAAGTGGTAAGTTAGAAAGAGCATCACAAGAAGGAGCTCAGATAACCAAAAGACTTTTTATTGTTTACAAGATAGGAGGGATTGTTTAGCAAGGCTAATGACCACTTACCTGGGGAGCTATGAGAATAAACAGTTAAAAATAATGCTGTTCATGACACTGAGATTTCGGCAACTTTACAAAGGTATTTGTAACCCAACAGTCATTAGTCCTCCACTTAAATTCTGGTATGCTCACAACTGAGATACAGATGTTTTGAGACCATTTCTGTTACCATGATGCTGTAGCACTTAACAGTTGTCCATAGTTCCTTGTTTCAAAAACTAGGACACAGTAATGTGTGTAGTCATTCCTCAGAGATGTGTGCAAACAGTATCTGGTATTCTGAAACAAAGTTCTTTCATCATTATTTCAGTTCAGAGGTTTCTTAGCTGTTGATTTGGAGGTTGTGCTCACTAGACCAGACTAAAGACAGTACGGCATTTTGACAAAATCCTATAAAAATTTTCTCACTGAATTCAGTAGCACAGGACTAGACCAAAATTTGCTCCTGTACTGGAGCTTGGAAGACTGTTCCCTGTTGCAGCCCTGCTTGAGCAACAAGAAATTTTAAAAAGCGGAAATGCGATGGATCATTTCACTGAGGACTGGTGCAGTCTTTAGGCCAGACTGTCTCTGGGCTTGTATAGCACTGTAGTGAGAGAGGCAAATAAAAGTTCTTCCTAGTTGTGATCTTTCACAGAGATTAAGTATAGATAAAACCTTTACAGTGAGCTGGGGTGCAGTTTTCTCAGAGTGTGCATGATTGTCCTGTCAGGAGAAAATCAAAGCTATTTCCTGAGAGTAACAGCTGATCCTTGCTGGCCTGGGAAGTGCCAGGACTCCTGTTCACCCTTTACCTGCCTTACTTTCCATCTGTAGGAATCCCTGTCTGGCAGTGAATACTTGACCTTATCCTTCCCATTTTCAGCATAAGAATACAGCACATTATTGGCCTTGTTCAAAACATCTTCAAAGATGATTTACCAAACATCTTTTGTGTTATTCTTCAAAGTGATCTTTTTTCTGTATTGTGCAACTTTCAGCAGGCCGTTGCCACTTTTCTCTCCATGCTCCTTCTCTACATGCAGGGAGATGTATGGAAGAGACCCTACACTTCTTTTTTTTTTTTTTTTTTCTACAGTTGAAGTCTGTAGACTTTGCCTGGACCTCATCCTCAGCTGAACTGAGATAAGAGCAAATGTCTGAAGAATAAAATTGAGTTTGTAGGAGCTACCTAATGTGTTGTAACTGGAAAGATTGAGCAAGACCTTCAAACCAGCAAGCAACTTTATAAGAAAGAGAACACGTACTTTGAAGAAAATGCTATTTAAAAAGGTTAAAGCTCTCTAGGAGGGGAGAGAGAGGCTTCTATGACTAGAGGTAGTAGAGAGAGCAGCATGTACATATACATTTACCCAACCATCCTTCTCAGGCATCCAAAAGCTGGGTATGTGTGCCACCATGCTGAGGGCAACCTGTATTGTTTGTTTCTCTGTTAAGTCACTGACAAGCAGAGAGTACTGAAGGTTGCTTCCCACGAGAAAAGGATCCAGAAGGAAAAGCTGGATTTTATTGTGGCTTTTATTTTTGTTCTGCTGTTATTTTCTTGCCTGAAAGACTGAGACAAGGGCGGTGTTGCAAGATTTGACAAATATAAAACAATTGTGTTCTCATACACATGCCCATTTGTATGAGTCTCCTTTTGTGTGTGTGTATTTCGGTTTAAAAAGTCAATGAAAACATGGTTTGAAAATGGAGGAATGAGAACACTGGGAACAGATGCCAAAACTTTCTTTATTCATTCCAGCACATCGTTTTGAATTGCATATTTGTATATGTTTAAATGGCATTACCTGATATAAAGCAGTCACTGTTCACTTGGAATGCATCTTTCCCAGTTTTTCTTTCTTTTCACTTCAGGTAGTTTTCTGGCCTCTGCTGTGTCTTCCGTCCTATTCCAAGACCTTCTCTATTCACATCTTCATCCCAAAGATCACTGCACTACACCCACAGAATCTGCTTTATCTAGCCATCTGCCACTAATACTTTGAGACTCTAGAAAAACAGTATGGGACAAGCTCCCCAAATAGTCACTGTGCAGCTATCCTTAACTGAGCTCTGCCATATGAGTTCCCTTTGCAATACTAGTGAGGAAAGTCCTCAAGGTTTTCCATCACCAGTCATTGCAGATGAGCTTATCTCAGATATCTTGCCATGACTGTGGACTGTTTTGTGATAGAAATGTCTGTCATTTTCCAGGCTTCCTTCAAAATTCATATTTGTATTTATGAATATTTAATATTTTTCCATTTTCCTAGCCAATGCCTATGCTTATTAAGTGATAAATGTCCGCTTTGGGGAAATTACTGTTCATATTACTTGTGCTTTGGAAATAGAGATAACTGTAGTGGCAGTCTTTTAATGCATCATCAGAAATAACTGTGATTTGTGGGCAGGCCTAACTCATGGCTGGGGATGATGCCTAAAATCTACCACTTAAGAGTGGTTCCCAGAAGTGAACTGACTCAGGCACTATGCTGAGTCACAAATCCTCCCCTGCTTCCTCCTTTCTTGCTGAAAGTGGTGGGTTTCTTCTGAAGTGTATTAGCAGAAAAATAATTACCTCCCACACCCCTGGCACCGGCTTGAGTATGGAAATCTGTATGTGTTTGTGTATGTACCAGGAGGCAGAGAAGAGATGGATGGAGTTAAAAGCCCTCTTCTTTCCCTTTTCATTAATGCTTATTCCCAGAAGTGTAAGACACTGCCTGCTCATAATCTTGGTTCAGGCTACACCATGGTAAAATACAGCACTGCAAAACAAATGAAGGGGTAGACTTGGCATATGCTTTCTCTGAAGATCTGGACTACTAATATGATGAGAACAGGAAATCATCCTGTCCAGCAAACCAAATTTGATCCAAAATTGAAGACATGATAAAATGTGCTTGGAAAAGTCCAAATGTTTTTTCTGAGACCAATCTACCATTAGTTTCTTTGGATATGTTCCACAGTGCAACAATGCCAAGTGCATTTTTGCAGCTGGGTCTGGTGCACATTCTTTTGTGTGCCATCTTGTTGAGCATTGGTTGAAATCCAAAAAAAGCTTGTAAGTACACAATGGGATATGTAGGTAATCCCATTGCTTTAGGTGCAGACACTTACACACTTAGAGCTAAGCACGTTCTTCAGTAACTGCCTGAATTGATGAGACAGCAACCAGCATGATTGCCTTCGTGAGAGAAAAGTACAGTGTCATATAATAGCTCTAAGACACCTGCAGCATCCCTAACAGTGTATTTCCCAAAGCTTTAAGAAAGATCAATGTTGTTTTGTATGAGATTTTTCCTTATTTCTTCGCTATCCCCTCTACTCCCTATCTGTGCCCTAAACCTTTGGGTAGGTGCAGTCCTCTAGAGGCTGAAAAGGGCTTGACCTGGTATAAAAAGCACTGTTGTTCCCATGTAATAAATATTTAAAATGTTCTATCAGTGTAAATAAATGCTAAATGCTGTGAGCCCAGGGAATGTCATTAATGTGTTTTGCTTACTGAAACATTTATGGAGTAAGTCTCAGCCAACAGAGTGCAGCCAAGAGGGTTTTTTTTTTAAAGTTAAACTGAAGTGCTTTTACAATAAATACTAAAAGCTGTTTAAGATCTTCAATTATTAACAGGAGAAAAGCGTGGGCTGAAAAACTGCAAACAGTCCTTTTTGTGGCACTTTCCCTAACCTCTGTGCAGTTATCTCTGTCCAGCCTGGAGTGAGCTCCTCAAGGCAGATGCTGTGCCGTCACAGATGTCTGGAGAGTGTCTAGCACACGGAGAGAGCTTCCACAAATGAATAAGCACATTTAGAATGCCAAATATTTGAAAATCATTTATTTTTGTATTCACTTGCCAGGACACAAGTTCAAGACTCTTAGGTGTATGGTTGGCCAACGATGGCATTGCCAGCCTCTGTAAAGCAGTATAAAAGCACGGCTCTTCACTCTGCTATGGGGAGTCAGATATTGGCATCACCTACTTGAAATCCAGAGGCCAGCTTTGCAGTCTGATCAGGTCACCAAGCATCCTGATTTAATTATGATTATAAGCTGCACGGCTTATTGCTAGGAATGCAAGCCTTACCTCCACAAGGGAGAAAATGCCAAAGATGTGCAGTAAGTGTCACAGAGAGTATCAAGCAAGTGGGATTGCATTGCCCCTGTGTTGTGAGCACCCATGTTGGGTGATAGCTAGTGTGTCGCAGAGGGCAAAGATTAAAAGCACGCATGAATTAGGACAGAGAAGTAATTTTATTTTAAGTTCAACTGTCTTTTCTTTAAGAGTGTGTAAGAGTTGTAGTTGTTCTCACCATTGCTTAGAAAAAGCTTTGTGACAGAGTGGATATGATGCCTGGATGATTCACCTTGATTTACCCTGATCAGAAATTTATCTGATCATCCACAGACACTGACCTGCACCTCTCAGATTTCAGAACACAGATTTGATATGTTTTCAAGCACATGGGGCTTTTTTTTTATTTAAAAAGCGTCTCTTTTTGTTCCACCTGTCCATGGTTCTCCTTTAGTCTTTTAATCTTTCTTTATCTGCCCTCCCTGTTCTTCCCCACTACACAGATTTTTCTGATTGTTCAGGTCTGGTGCCTCATGCCATTCCTTGCAATAGCTATTCATGTTGCAAGTGGCTGCCTGAACTGAAAATAAACTAACTTACTGACAGCAGCTATATTGCAGCAATAAGCTTGACAACAACGTAGGGAGCATGGTGATGTGCGTATATCCCTTGTCATTCTACAATCAGGATTCGTTACATCTCCTGAGAAGACATTTCTAAAGTTGCTGCATAACTATCATTTTTAACTTTTAACAACTCTCTGAGTACTTTAATGGTAATGTATGTAAGCTTGAGAATGAGTGTAATCATCTGGATTTAAAAACAGACTGCCTTAACAGGGTACTGCACAGTGCAGACATCAGTTCATGCTAACAGTATTCAGTAGCTCATCCCTTCTTCAAAGGTGGTTTATTATCCTCAAGAAGCTTTTCTCTAATTAAGTTAGTTGAAGTTCCTATAAATCTTCTGGTGGTACATGTTCCCCTTGGCTGTCTTAAACACCTTGTCATCTCATGTTTATCATGTAAGACTTTGATTTCCCAAGCACTGCTTTGTTAACACAGAGGGCATTGGTTTGTGCAGATATTATCTTCTCTGGGCAGCTGGAGTACACTGAAGCACTTTCAGGGCATGGGTGATAATGAAGCTACATTTGAAATGAGAGAGCTTATTGTTCATCATTGTGTCTGTACTCATTACCCTCTCAGGAGCACTGAGAATATTCTAAGTGTTAAATCAATTAATAGTAATAATTAAGGTTGAATTATATAAGACCTTGTATTAGAACTCTTAACCTTGCAATCTTGGCTACATTTTGGATTAACAAGACTCCTAAAATCACTGAAACCGAAGGCCTTTATTTGTTTTAGTGTAGATTTATTTGAAGCTACAGATATTTCAGTCTGCAAAGTTTGTGGGTTTTTTTGAGGTTCATAGCCATCTGTAAGCTTTTAATTTTCTTGTATTGTACCTTGGGAGAAGGTGGTACATTGTTTTAATTTTCTGGTGAGTGTTACATTCTTGACTGCTGTAAAGTATTAGACTGACATTGATGTGGACTGCAATTAATTTTCTTTATATATTTAAAAATAGTGTACTGAATCACAGTATTTTGATCCCATTAAAAAACTGATTATTTAAATAATCAATTGATTTAATCAATTTAATTGATTAAATTCAAAAATCCCATTGCAACATTTTTTCCCCAGAGACCACTGCTTATGCAGAGTAAGTAACTACAGGTAACTGAGCAAGCAGAACGACCTGTTCTTATATGGGATGAATTTGTGAAAGACAAAATGTTTTGTGCTGAATAACACTCCCTTTGGACAGTAGCATGGACCATTAACAGATAACCAAACTGACTGCAGACACCTGAAAATGTGTTCTGACTAGAAGGATGCTAATAGCCAGCTTTGGGTTACTAGCAGGCAGTGAATGATCATGCTGGCCTGGCAGTTGATGCCAACTTTGGTTGTTTCTACTGCAGAGAAAAGACTGAGCCTCAGCCTTAGGTGTGAATTGGCAAGTGGGTTGCCTACTGACAAGTGGAGTTAAAGTGCTTGTCGAGAGATGTATCATCCTTATTAGAAAGTATTTAAATCAGCTTAAAAAAAAAAAAGTAAGAAAAACGAGAATCTAATATCTTAGATGATAGATTTTAAAAGTTAATAGTTATCACAAACTCTCTTGGCAGATGTATAACGGACATTTACAACTCATGAACCACATTTTTCAAAAATCACAGCTAATACCAACTCTGCTGCGGAGATGACAGCATTTGCGGGAGACATTAATGGCTTCTGTCTCTCAGTCATTGCAAAATCATGAGTTCCTAATTGTTCTGGTCTGGCTATTTGTAGACTATAGAGTTCTAGAGGTCTCTCAGTACTTTCAACTTTCGTAACTTACCAGTGACAGTGGTTGCCATCACTACCACTAGTGATAAAAATTTCAAAACCTTACTAAAGGCTTGTGAGGCTGGCTTTGTTATTCTGGTTTTACAAGTCAGGAGAAGGAGACAGAGAGAGGCCTGTGAATCTCCAGCTTGAGTCAAGTGCATGTGAGGGTAACGCTGCTGAGCACTTTAGCAAACAAGTCACCTTCCCCGGTCCATTCTGAAAATGTTTGACTCGTTCATGGTTAGGACTCATAGCCATCTCATTGCTTAACAACAGCCATGTAATAGTATTTTGTTCATACCCCTTTCTAGGGACATGGACAACCTCTGTTATAGAGTGGTCCCTAAATCTTGGAGCAAACCCAGCACTGCTGGTTCTGACTCTCCCTGTGTTCACATTGAAGCAAGGTGAGGTAGATCTGGAGTACAGGGTGATCCTAAAAGAGCTGAGAGCTCTGGTGGTCCTTCAGCAGCTCAGGCACTGCCTGAAGCTGGCTTGACCTCTGTAAGAACCCAGAATCAGAGTAGGGATATGACTTCAGTTAGCCATCTTTCCCCATGCTCTGGGGTGTAGCTCTGTGGTACCCTGGCATTTGCCCTCTTGCATCTTTCATCTTTTTGTCCTGCTTCACTTCTGGTTGTTCTTTGGTTTTCCCATACTTAACTCTCCTCAATACTGTGTGGGGAACACTGTAGGTCTGGTTTTCAAGAACAGGCAAAATAGCTAACATATTCACTTCCCAGGGTGACGGTATTTTGATGACAGGTAAGGTAACACTTTCGCCTGTGATCTAGGCTGTAATAGTAAATTTGGGAAATGTTAGGGATCTTCTGGAGGGAGGTGATCTGTAAATGTACATCTTTCATGATCAAGACAATGAGTCCAGCTGAGGGGGAATGAAACAAAAGCAACATATTATCATACAATTTATAGCCTCTCTAAATTTTGTTCTCTTGCTCATAAGTGCTTCCTTCTGTTCTCTCTGCAGGTCTCCAGGTGGTTTTAAATTCAATTATCAAGGCCATGGTCCCTTTGTTGCATATTGCCCTGCTGGTGCTGTTTGTCATTATTATTTATGCCATCATTGGACTGGAGTTATTCATGGGGAAGATGCATAAGACCTGCTATCATGTGCAAGGGGGTCTCATAGGTAAGGGGAATACTGTATTGGACACACAGAGTTTTCCTGAGGGAGAGTTTCTCTGTATATGAAGAAGCATTTGTGCTGGCACAGAACACAGGTGACTGTTGCTCCCTGCTGTGTACCTGTTTTGAGTTTCACAATGGTAGTTCCTCTGTTCTGCTTCTTGGTTGTGAGTCACCTTGGATGTAGAGAGACTGTCTCTAATGGTGAGAGTTTAACTTGCTCATTTGGGCACTCAGTTGTTGGCCTGTCTGTAAAGGGTACATGCAAAACTGTCAATTCTTGCTGAACACTTTTTAATGTGAAACTTATGCACTACCAGCCAGCCTGAGTTCTTCAACAAATCTCCCAGAGGCTTAAACAACACTAAAGGAGTCATTTCACCACTTGCAGATTGAGCCTCAAATGAAAAGGCATCACGGAAATGAACAACTCATATTTTTTAATATTTATTATATTTTTCTATTTGTGTTATTTTATTATCAAACTTGCACACAAACACATCTTCATTTTAAACCACTGTCATTGTAAAGAAGTATCTAATTGAGGCCTAGTACCCTATTTTTCAGTCACAGGTTGTGACCATGGTTAGAAGTACAGCTAGTAAGAAAGAAGAATTATATTAATGGGAAGAAATTTTTGCACCAAACTCATCAAGAAAAAACTTTCAAATTATTTACAGAAATAAATATTCAAATTTCAAAATAATTCCATTGTATTGTCACTCATTCATCTAACCATTTGCTCTTTTTTCATTTGATGTATTGAACTGGAACAGCAGTGATTTCACAAGTGGTTCTGGGTGCCGGTGTCTAGGACCCAGTTGAGCTCATAACCAAGAAAATGTTGTAGAGCAGGAAATTGTTTCAGAAATTCTATGTTTTCTGCTTTTATAACATCAGTAGATTTTGTTTGCTGGAAATGAATCTGGGAGTATATTGAATTGCCTGTCTGGTTTACGTCTTTAAAGTGTACGTATCTTTCTCCATACTATGTGGAATTATTTACATCACAGCATCTAATTCTAATGCTGCTCTTTCTGACATGCTTTAATGATCAGAATGTGATCATAACTTTTGGGAAATTACATTTTTTTGCCACATAAGATGAGAAACAAACATAATTACCTGCTCCCTACCGCGTACATACCTGCATCTGTTTCAAATGTAGCACTAAGCTCTGAAATCTGTATATAAAGAAAAAACCCTATTGCAGGACGTTTTGTGCTTATAAAAAAATGATTTCCAAAGCTTTTTTAACATACCAAACCATTTAGGCAGGCTTGTTGTATGAGTTCTTGGATCTTCTGAAACACCTGTACAGCACAAAGGGCGGATAATCAAGCAGTAGTCTTGCAGAGCTTGTGTGTCACTGGACTATTTATAGAATGGCACGCAGCTTTTAAACTCTAGAGACTCCAGAGACTCTCTGCTGTAATTTAGCAGTGGCCCAGCCCCATATCAACCTATCTCCAGAGCACTGCAGCCTGTCTGCTGCAGGGGTTCTGCCTCCTTCAGTGGAGTGCTAGTCAGTCCTGCAGTTCCCTTGCAAGATTAACCCAGATGCCAGTGACTGCAGTATGGAAACACTGGTCGTAACATGCAGCCTAAAGAGGTTTAATAGACTTGATCTAATGTCCCTTTCATCTTGAAAGCTATTACAGTTTTGGATGTAGCATTTGAGAACTTGGCCGTTATTTTTACAAAATGAAAGTGAAGCACAACAGAACATCCCTCTGTCCATTAAAACTAATATAATTTCTTGTGTATTCCTAGAGAAATCTGTCAAATTCCCTGCAAAATGTGCTTGCTGAAGTTAGATATCCTTCAGCATGTCAAACTGCAATTAGTGCTCTTCATCTGCTCTTTCCCCTTCCTCTCCTTTAAGATACGCCTGCCGAGGATGACCCCTCCCCCTGTGCCCCGCAGTCCGCACACGGGCGGCAGTGTCAGAACGGCACCGAGTGCAAGGCAGGCTGGGAGGGACCCAAGCACGGCATCACAAACTTCGACAACTTTGCTTTTGCCATGCTGACGGTGTTCCAGTGCATCACAATGGAGGGCTGGACAGATGTGCTCTACTGGGTACGTATCCGAAAATGATAAGCTGAAAGGCCTGCTCGTGTGCTATGGCTGTGTTGAAGGTTCAAGGCTTTAGCTTTCTTGCTTGTTCTATATAGTGAAGGCATGGTTGCTAGCATGAAGCTTTAACTCAGCACATTAGTGGGTAAAATGGGAGGGTTTAACTAGCGCAGTTAAATCAAATGTAAATATTGACTTCCCATTGATATTTTAATGTTGAGAGATGGCATGTGGCTTTTGGGTTAGAAGATTTGCAATCCACCTTTTTTGAACAGAATGTCACATAAAGACCCTCTCTGCAGGAGTGATATGTATCATACATCTCCAGATTACTGATATAGAAGTATTTGTGACAGATAACTGCATGCTCTACCCATGGCGTTAATGTTACAAAGGCACTACGCTGATCAGCTCATAGGTTTTATAAGAAAGGCCTCACAAATCCCTTTTCATGCCAGCACTACTCCCAATTATGACTTTTATCATAAATTCTCCTAACTCTGATATTGGTATCAATCATGGTTATATGTTTAGACAAAGCATGATAATACATTTAATCTAAATGCAGTCTCATCTTGTCCTTTCCCTTAATTCTGGAAGTCTCAATAGCTTTAGTCTCTACCCTGTAATTCCTAGTTTTATGGGAGATTCAGTGGCAATACAATTGGAATATAAGAGTTAAAATCAGATTTAGCCTTCACCTGTAAACCAGATATAAACATGTTTCTGGATTCAGCTTTTGCCTTCAACTTTTTCAGCAATATATTATGGTCTAGGAATTTAATTCACACAAATCTCGGTGCTCTCTGTATAAGCTTAACCCAGACTCTGACTAACTTTGAAGACTAGCATATTATGACACCTGGTTCTCAAAGATGGTAGAATGTGCTGCAATGCATAATGGAGTTTAACTCAAGAAGAGAGAAAGCACAGAGAAGGATAATCTGGACTAAGGCAGTTTACACTGTTAATCAACATCAGCTTCGCTCTTAAACATGAGCCTGAAGCTGCCTTCTATCCATGAGTGAGTTAGTTTAGGAGATTTCCCTTTGAAGATTTAGCTTATCTGCAAAAGATTGTCTCTATGCAAAACAGCTAGCAGTTGTATCTTTATCCTCTAAATTTACATTTGAATTTTGACTCTAGCTTCTTTCTAATGCCTGAGATAAAGGGCAGAGATCAAACCACGAGGGGAGCCTGTGTCTCACAGCACAGAAATTGCCTTTACTTGAAAAGAGGATATAGATTAACAAAATAATGAAGAGGAACACAAGTTAAGTCAGAAGAGGAACTGGGCAAAAATACTCCATGGCTCAGCTACAGCTATATATACTATACCTGTCTTTTTATCATATTTGGCTCACATGCCTCCATTCTTCGTGTGATTGACAGGATTTATAGGTAATTCAGGGGAAACAGGAGAGAGTAAAAGCTATATAGAAATAAACATGAAAATGGTTTTGACAGTGAATACCATTTAGTATTGTGAAACCTATTAACGAGTTATTTTCTTCAAAGGCACGTGTTACAAAAGACACTGCTAATGCCCACAGTTTTGGGTCCATGAGTCATTTGAATTTCTGGATGTGAATAATTCAGAATTCAGTTATCTAACACCAGAAGCCAAAAGCATATATTCTCTGCTACATGATTTTCTACAATGACTACTGCAGGTGATCTGATTTTTTTATGGCATCCCTACAGCAACCTGGATTTTGGCTGTTGGCTTTTGTTTGGTGTTCAGCCAGCTTTTTTCACTGTTTTCCTGAGTTGCTTTTTTTTTTTTTCTTTAGAGCCAGTATGGTGAACTGAGACCTGAAATTAATACAGATGGTGGTCATTATTTTCAGCGGCATGTGTACAGTTAGTCTTCTAGTTTATGGCTTCAATAGAACACTTGCTTTGGAAACAAAGATATATTTGTTATTGTCAGTTCCCAGTTATTCCTAGACAAGCCTACAAAAGATAAAAGTTAACGTTTAAGATAAAATGTCAGAAATTGAGGAAGAGGAAATTTAGTTTGCAAAGGCAGCAATGTATCATTTATGTTTAACGGCCATGACATACAATGTTTGAGTCAATATCTGAACACCTGAGATGACAAACGTCTCAAATTTTCATTAGTTAAGCTGCTGTAAACAGCAGACGTTATCATTGGTTAAGCTGCTGTAAACAATCTGAAGAGTACTCTTGTCCCATAAGACTGTGTTATATTGACAGAGTGGATCGAAGTCAGCTCTGATCAGTGTTTGCCATACAGTAAAGAAGGTACCTGAGATGTGATGCATATTTCCTTCTGCAGAGAGGTCTGTGCTACTCTGGGGCAAGATGTCGATTGGGCAGTTACTCCAGGGCACACCCACGAGAAGCACTGTAGCTTTAATATTTGTGTGTACAAACAGTCTCCAAACATTCACACTGTAATTTCATATGTGGGTGTTTCAAACCATATCTATTGTGGTTTATACCATAAGCTTTACAGTCCGTGAAAAGGGCATTCTAGCTTACTCTAGCCAAATCAAAAGGAGGAATACTTTTGGATAGTAAAGAATAGACAAGGTGCAATCTTTCAACTTCTGAGAGCAAAAGAAGAATTTTACTAAGTGGAGTAGGATGTAAATACTAATTTTAAACTTAGTGTGAGCCACTGTTTCTTTAATGAAGTCTGACTCTCCTATTAATCTACTCCTTAGCCTTTGCCTTTTCAGCTAAGGAAGAGTAAACTTGTCACAGACCACCCACTGAGGGATGCATCTCCAGAAAAGCATAGAGATAGGAGGTTATTCTCTTCTCAAGTAGATAACACTTTGAAAGATCACCTGGATCCACAGTGGGCTTGTGGAAATTAAAATCTCCTTTATTAGGAAATAAATCTGTGCATTTAATTAAACTAGAGATCCAGACTTAAAGATCCCCTCACCACCTACATCCTGTGATAGAGAGTTGGTTGTCCATTTAATACAGAAAGGAAAGTAGTACAGATTAAAGACTGATATAAGAAAATGCCTGCAAATCAGATAATTTTATAGCTGAAAATTTTAGGTGATGATTTTCAGAAGTCATTCCTTAAACTTCATGATGTAAGCTAATGGGTTAATATTAAAAGCTCTGAACATTCAAAGTTCAAGCAGACTGTTAGGTTCTTAGCTCCTCTGCAATTCAGGGTAGATACCAAGGTTTGTATCTGGGGTCCTGCTGGGGTGAATGGCAAAATTCTAATTAATTGCAGAAGGTCAGGATTTCACTTTCTGTTTTGTAAAATCTTGATCATGTTGTTGAAACTTCCCACATGCAGTCATGTGTACAACATGAGGACCTTAAAGACGCATAATTAGGGCGTTGGTGTCTGTTGAGATAGTCTTCCAAGAACATACATGTGGATGTCAGGAGTTTTCTTTGCTCCCTCCTTAAATCTGAAAAAGAGAACCTGACCTTAAACTCATCAGAACAGATAAAGCTCTGGGCTAAATTACTTGGCTGGAGTTTTTTAAACAATGGAACAATTCTCTTGGTTTGAACTTTTCTGTAAGTGCTTTTCAATTATATCGTCTTATTTTCTGAAAAAAAAATAATAAAAAAATATAGCTTTTAAGTGTACCTCTCAGTGGGAATGGAGGGAGCTTAGCAAGTTTCAGCATGTTGCCCTGAAAAATATACTAGTAATTTCATGAAGCCTATGTCTGTCTTGTGCCACAGTTTGCAAGGTTAAACCTGCATGTTTAAAAGTTAGAAAACTGTATGACCTTCCATAAGCCCTGAACTTCTAATCCACATAGTAACTCTTCAAATTTTGCCTTCAGTTTCCTGCTTCCCTCTTCATGCTTCCCCTTCTCCAGCTTTTCACCTCCATAATGAAGCCTTTCACATGGAGTACTATTTCCCAGCCTGTGATCCACATCCTCACAAAAAGATAATCAGAGACAGAAAAGCAATAAACTTTTATTCCCTAGAAGGACTTGACATCAAAAAGATCAATACACTTTCCAGTCTCCTCTCTCACTCAGCAGATAAGACTTGTGAGTAGATTGGCTTCTATTGAAATGTGGAAGAAAAATGTTAGAGAAAACAGTTTGACACTGCTATAGTGGCAGGTAAGATAATTACTTACAAGGAGCCAAATTTTTAATATGAAATAACTGTGCTGGACAGGATGAAAATCTGTGCAAAACAAACTTGTTTGTTGAAGAATTGATCTTTGTTGAAGGGAGCACAAAGTGTTTATAGGAGCACATCTCCTATTCTGCCTTAGTCTTACAAGGCAGTGTAACTGCTAAGTGGCTTTGCAGTCACTTCATAGAATCATTTGGGCAGACAGGCACCTCTTGTGGTATGTCACATCATAATTTTTCCTATGCGTTATGGAAAGATTGAGCTTATTATTCTCAAATCTCTTCTTAATGTACAATGAGCATTAGCAGCTTGCTCCCTTGTGCAGACACCAAGGGCCATTTCTGAAGACCCCTCAGTCTTGGAAACTTCCAGCAGCAGAAGAAAATCCAAACTGAGACATTTGGTATTTTGTAATCAGTCTCTGCTGCAGTCTGTTATTTCTTATTGTCTTGTTGACTAAGGAGGAAAATTAGTCCTTGTGCAGCTTGTCGCATCCCGTTTAACTGTTTGTAGGAATTTGTTGTCTTCCCTTTATCTTTTTCTAATCGGAACACATTTTCTTTAAACCATCCTTAATGGGGCTTCTTTTTAATTATTTTTAATCAGTTTGTTACTGTCCTTCAGGGCAAGCTTTGCTTCTGAGTTAAATACAATCTGGAGAGTGCCCTATCTCTAGAAAGGCTTTCATCTTTGTGTGAAATTTGCTTTCTGCAGCTGGAGCCCTGTGAGAGTGCATGCAAAGTTGCCCACTGCAGCCTCAGTTTTATGTGCTTGGTCTCTCCACTCCCCTGCATCTAATAGATCATATCTATAAAGGAAAACAGAGTGCAAAGCAAGTGCAGAATGTAACCATACGTTGTCGCATTGGGCTATTTGTACTGCTGGGTAGTGGAGAACATGGTCCTGAGATATTCTGCATACAGCTTGAATTCTAGGATTGAGTAATTCTATTTGATCTGCTTGATGATTATTAATAATGAGCAGCCTTGAGCCTGCCATTATTTCTGGAGCATTGGCTTTGTCCCATGTCATTTGGGCAACGCTTCAGAATACTTGGTTGAGTCTCCGAAAATAACATGCTCTGCCTCCAGGGACAGTTTACCTCAAGGCTCTAACTGTAAACTAAAGAGGGTGTTATTATTATAGATGGACTAAAGCCAGGTCTGGATGAGATCCAGGGCACTAACCTGTCCCTGGAAGAGATGCCTGAACTGGCACATAAGCTGACTCCCTCCAATTTAACTGAACAATCTTTGCTAGGTGTGCCTAGCCTCTAGGCAAGAAAACATTTTAGCAGTCTAAAATAGTGCAGAAGAGCCACCCCAGTGTAGTGAGTGCCACCAGGTAGCAGCATGAGTGAACCAGTGGGAGCACCCCATCCCCAAGGGCAGAATAGAGTTTGCATATATAGATGCAATGGGTTAAACAGACTGTTCTGGAAGATCCTTCCCTTTCTGAATCCGTGAGATTATATTTCCAAGAGTCACTAAATGAGCTTGGAACTGGAGTTTACAGTCACCTTTACAATTAATACTGTGAAATCAAATCAGAACAAACTGGACAACAGATGATATAACTTACTTTGGTGACAGCACTGACATATCTTGTGAACCTTTCTCATTGCCCCCACAGCATGTTGCAGCTAATGAGGAAGATGATGTGAGGAATACAGACATATTGCACAAAGTGGAAGACGTTAAACGCTGAGCTGCAACCCCCAATTTTCACCAGCTGTGTTTTTCCTTCTAACCCTTTATTCTTGCAGCACTTATGCTTGAATTAGTAAGGCTTTCCACACAAGAGAATGATCTGATTCTAAGAATATATCTGTCTACATGTTTCCATGGTAGTTATTACCCATCCACCTCTATCCCTCCAAGAAAATGCTGGGCTTTTATTGTTGTGGGGTTGAAATATTTTTAATCATCTTTTTGGCAGGGTATTACATGGATGTGAAAAATTTACCAAAGAATAAGCCACGCAAGTATGAGCAACCCATCTCTGTGGTTGGAAAGGTTGTTTCATCTCCACCTGTTGTAACTGTGGTGGTTAAGGGGAGAGGGCCCATGGTTCAGAGCACTGAAGGGCCACAGCATTAATGCATAGAAAAAGCATTAATGTCCACGCTTAATTTGCATCAATCCTGGCCTAAATCTGTTTTCCTTTTTCTTATGAACAACTGTACATGCACCTGTTGTGGTTGCCCATACTGCTGCCTTGAACGTGAGTAACAGCAGTGACTTGCTGGTTGCCACCTGCCACAAAGACATGCTGCTGAACATTTGTTGGATGCAAAACATTTACTGTGTGAAATGAAGCTTTCATGAGCCCTTCAGACCTCAACTTTGGACCTCTCAGTCCTCTTCCTCCATATGGAAAGAAACTATCCATTAAAAATAAGCTTTTTTGAGTTGGTCATGGGGAGGTGATAATGGAGGCCTTCTGCCCAGTGCTCCTGCATGGGAAGGACTTCTTTAATAGCCCTGTCTTTCTGTTGCCCTTTCTCTTTTCTTTTTTCTTTTTTTTCTTCCTTAGACTGTTTCCTAATGGCTGCTGTCTAATCACCACAGAGACCTTTCTTGTCTTCAATCTTTAATCTTTTATCCAAGAGCTATAAAATTAAGAGCTAAGCTACTGGAACATTTCTGTATGACGTAGGTTTTTCAGGGCCTCTGTTTGTGAGTGCACTGCTTGGGCCTTGCCACCAGTTTTTCAAGAACTAATGATTGTTGCCTTCTGAAACAATCATCTTCGGAGTTGTTAAGTTTGTCCCCATATCCACTATACAAATTCAAGATCCCAGGAAAGAATAGAACAGGGGAATAAGCCCAAGGAGAGAACACAAGTGGTGGCTCTAGATTTCTTTATAAAACTCATGTTTGTTTTGAATTTAATTTCTTGCAGCATATTGTTTTCAAGACAAACAGCAATACAACTAAACCCTCACCAGTCTTCCTGTGAATAATAATTCTTTCTCACCTGAAAAGAGAATTGGTCCACTAATATTGGCTTATTGATTCCAGTGGGATTTCTGCCTGGGCAGGATTTGAGGGCTCAGTGTGATGGGTGGTCATACCATCATAAGCATATAGTTTACCTGTGCCTATGGAGTCCTCTAGAACTGTCTCCTCCTAACTCCAGTCCTATGAACTCCAAACAAATTGGAGGCCTAAAAACAATATCAGGCACACCTCCCTAGAGATACAAAGTGACTAGAAGTAGAAAACGAAGGGTTTGAAACTTAATCAGAGGAGTATTTTCCACAGAACATTCACACTGTGGATTTTTAAAGTGTATCTAGAAGAAATCAGTCCTGGACATCATACTGATCTTGCCTACTTGGTGGTGCTGATAAGACTCACAAGAAAAACAGAAGGGAGAGTCTTGTCTGCTGATAATGCAGTTGCACCTTGTTCAGGCTCTTTGATAATAATTTCTCCAGTGAAACTCTAGTGTTTTTCCAGTATCTGTGAGTGGGTACTGTGCCAATCAGATGAAGGCTTTTATTAGCGATTTGTAATGAGTTCTAGATACTGTACACTTTTTTGAGAATTCTGGGTGTGATTTCATAGCTGAAAGCTGGGTTCATCATCTGAACTGTAGAATGGATTTCTAGGAATATCATACATTGGGAACTGGCCATGAAGGAAACTTGTATATACTGATCAAGTTCAAAAAAAAAAATTGCTAGTCACGCCTCCACTTGTTAGAGAAGGTAGTGATTACCTACAGCTTACAGTACTGTTTTTCATTATCTTCAATTTTAAGGACTTAATTGACTATGTAAATCAATGAACAGTATGTGCTTGTGTATTCCTGCCCATGCAGCAATCAGTGCTGCTCAGATATACTTGTGGTAGAATTTGCTATCAGTCTGCACTGAGATAAATAGAAACACTTCTAAAATAGCAATACAGTAGAATAGGCAGAAAATCCTTTCTGGGTAATCAGCCATGCAAATGTAAATGCAAAATAAACATAAACAGGAAGGGATAGCCCAGAATTCTAAGATGAAATGAAATCTTTAGATTTGGAAACCCACCATCTTAGGGGATATTTTCATGCTTGAAATCAGCATTTTATTCTTTTGGAGTGGATTTCCAAAGCCTTTAAAAGATGAAAAGGTTTTTAAATAACTGAATGGCAATAAGAGATGGAACTGCTGCAGTAGCTATAATGAAAGAAGTATCAGGCCTGCGGCTAAATAGCCTTCCAGCTTTCGGGTGACTTTTTCAAAGATCAACCTTTTCCTTTTAAAGGAAAAAAAAAGCTATGCACACTTATGTGAGAACAAGGCAACTCACATAAAGCTCTGCAACTCTTACCTCTGGAGGCCTGAATTCAAATCCTGATTAAGTCACACAAGTCCAAATAATTTTTGGAGATCACTACGTGGCATTTCTGCAAATTACAAATTCACCCAGCAAGCTAACCCGCTCATGTAATCCATCACAAGACAGAACAGAGAGCCTTGATGGGTGCTGTTGCCTCTACAGGGAACTGACTCGGGCCGAACAGTAAAGACAGGCCAATGACATGAATCTCCTCTAAATGGACCTACTCTTCAGAAACCGAGAAGAGTACTGTAATAAGAAGGCAAAAGTAACGTCTCTATTGATATGAGTTGTTGAGTAGGGAAGACGGTAAGGAAAATAGTCTGTCAGCCATCTGTATCAACAAGTGGATCAAGAGCAAGAGTTTGGTATACTAGACTCCAGGCTATGTTTGTGGAAAGTCCTGAAGACCTGCTCAGACTGAGCCTAGTGTCTTTAAGAACTCTGCCCAGATCAGTGTATAGTCTGTTCATTCCTAGCTGATCTGTATGACACAGCCTCAAATCAGACAGAGTGACCTGAGCTACCATTGAGGAAATAACTAAAATAAAATAAAATAAAATAAAATAAAATAATTTTGAGGGAATGATTTTGAGGTTATTTACAACCTTAAAGTGCAACTATTCCAGCACACTCTAGAATGTGGGTTCCTCATTACTTGGCAATAAATTGGTTTCAATATTTCACTTTTGAACAACATGTTCTTTGCTGAACTAAACTGAAATACATTTAACGATATTTTTTTTCTCTTTTACATATTAACGTTGAAGAAAGTGAGTGAGGTGGCAAAGCAGGACACTTATTGGAGCTCAGAATTTGTCTCTGATGTAAGGAATTCTCACTGTGTAACTAATGTTTTCAGTGGGAGTTCAGAATCCCTGTGTTGTCAAACACTGCAGAGGTATGTAGCTCCCTCCAGTTTTCACAGAAAAGTAGAGAAGTCCCACAAGAAAGCACAAAAAGTACAGGTGGGATGGGAGGAGGTGTAAATGGTGGTTTCCTGATTCTTTCTGTTTTCCCTCCCCTCGTAGAGTTGACTATGGGAATTTCCCAGTGGCACTTGCACTAACAAAAAATTTAATATGCTGAGATTTTGACAGCAAAATCTATTTTTCAGATAGTTGATTTGCTATGGTAATCCATGTCCCTTTGGAACAGTTGGAGATCTGTGACTAGTGG
>NW_008615178.1:0-588 GCF_000691845.1 Merops nubicus | reverse complement strand
CCCAGCCCCTGTAACCATGACAGTGCACAAGCTGTATCTAATTTCAATTGTCAAAGTCCTCTCCGACAAAACCATCTAGAAGCACTCGTGGGAGAAGGTCGCTATGCTACAACAGCTGCCCAGGCTCAACTGCCAATGGAAGCCCTTAATCAATCCAAAACTTTAGCCCTAAGAGCCTTCAGTAAAGTTCCAGGAGCTGGCGTCACCCAAAAATCCTTTGTAAATATATAACAAGAAGCAACAGAGTCTTTTATGTTGTTTCTGGACCGACTTCAGGCCACGCTAGAAGAACAAATAGACAATACCCTGGCCAGAGATATATTATTTAAGCAGTTAGCTATTGAAAATGCTACTCCTGATTGTAAAAAAATTTTAAAAACTTTGAAAGCACCCACAATTACTGATATGATACGAGCTTGCCAAGGAAGTGAAACAGACGGTCATCGTGCTACGCTGCTATCGCAAGTTTTTGCTGCTATGAAAGCTAGTGGCCATTAGGTCCGTGCTATGCATGTGGGCAAAATGGAAATTTGAAAAAGGACTGTCCCCAAAAAAAAGGACAAGTTGTCCCCAGACCTGGAGTATGTC
>NW_008615177.1:8315-38385 GCF_000691845.1 Merops nubicus | reverse complement strand
ATATATGTATAAAATGGTTTCCTGCTTTCTTACTGAACACTGGGGAATTAAAAGTCAACTCTGCTTCCTTGAGCTGCTGAAAGATTGCTTTCAGGTGCTACAGGAGTTCTTCCCAGGGTTTACTATAAATCAAGACAGCATCCACACAGGCCACTACGTACCCCAAGTGTTTGCACAGCAGCAGGCTAGTTACTTGAAAGACACTAAGGAGCAACCCACACAAACCACAGCTTTATGCTGAAAAAAAATCCAATAAGCACTGAAAATTTTATTGTGGTCTTGGAAGATTCTGCTCTAGGTGTTGCCAATATCTGTTACAAAAATCCAGAAAGCTGTTTTTTGCCTTGGCTCTAACATCAGCTGGTACCCAAAGCATTTACACAGCTTGCTGGAGCCAGTCTTTAGCCTTGGTGCTTCAGCACAAAAGGATTTAGTGCCAGCCCCCCACATGGCCATCAGATAGAAATTGTCTTCTGAAATGTTGCCTTCTGTCACCTCATTTCCAGCATAGTTATCCCGTCTCTGAACACACCAGAATTTCAGGAAAATGAGCATGACAATTTACAGGCTGGTGCTAGATGCTGGCTGAAGGAGAACTGTTAAAAACTGCCCTGGATCCATATCACACTTAAATCTACTGGAAATCTTCACTGCATTCACCAGCAGCATGAGGAGCATCTTTCTGCCACCCCACTCAGGCAGGAGGAGGAAAGCTCTCCACAGATCCACCCGAGGAGGAATGCTCTCCGCAGGTCTCCTGGGTGCAGGCAGAGCCAAACGCTGCTCTTGTTCACATATTTCTCACTAATTTGAGGTTCCAAAAATGGTATTTTTTCTCCAATAAAGTTTGAAGAATGCTAGGACACTCCACAGCAAGCGATTCATGTGCATGTTGAGGCAGTGGGGAGGGGATGGGGGAGTGTGGATGTTCACACCGTCTCATTTTAGATGTCTAATTCAATTAAGGTCTGACTTGGTTACATAGTCAAAGAGACTCGCCTTCTGACAGGGGTTACTCAGAGCTCCTGAATCAGGAGCCTGCTGCTCACCGTGAGCTGGGCAGGCAGCATGAGCCTGGACTCAGGCACTGTCTGTACACCCCAGACACGTTAGGCTGTTCGACTCTCTCCGCTGTGGCATACTGAAATACGCCCTTCTTATTTTGTCTCAAAAAAGGCTTTATTGGCTTAGCCTTATGCCCCGCTTTAACCTCTCCTTTCCATTTGTTATTTGTGAAGAGTCAGCCCTGATTAAAACCAGCCCCATCTTTTATACTGTGCGATGGCTGTTTGCTTCCTCTCCATGGATTTCTTCCACAAGATTCAGAGTTTCCTCGGCTCGACACGTAGGAAGCCAGCACGCAGTGCAGGCCAGGGGACGAGATTTCCTTTGTAGCTTTACTTCACTTTTCCTTCTGCTTGACTTCCAGGAGAGGGATTTTATGTTGCCTGTTTTTTAATATTTTAAAAAATATCCAGGGCCTGGTTTGCTCAGCCAGGGTGCCAGGCAACCCAGCAAGACACTTCTTAACCCTTAGTGGTCTTGCATGCCTGTTAATAATTTTAGTGAAAGTTTCTTTGTCCTTCACCTTTCCTTACCTTCCCTCTCCGATGTAAAGTGATCGTGGATGAACTGATACTCATTTTCTCTATTACTTCAATCAGAAAAAGTATTTGCTCAAATTCTGAGCACTGTGGTGCCAGAGATTAAAATGACCAACACAGAAGTGTCTTTCCAGCCCCTCAGCTATTTACCAGTAATTATAAAAGTCCCCCACGTTCTTCCATTGATTTTGTGGCGCTGAGATTAGACTAAAGATGTCCCAGAGACACCAGTTCAGTGCTGCCCTTCTCATGGCCAGCAGACTATGGGAACCCACCTCGACCCCAGAAGAGGAACCAAATTAAACCACATGGACCAACTCATTATTTTCAATTGACTCTACATTCTTCTGGTCTCTTAAACTAATATACAGATGGAGTGTGGACTTGTCAGATACAGAAATAATTAAACGTCTGCCTCGACTCCTCTCTTCATTGCACTGAAAAAGTCCTGTCTTCAGCTATGGCAATCTTCCACCAGTCTAAAGAGGTGAGAGTCGTACACTGGGTATAGTGTACTGGCAAGAGTTTCCTGATGCTTTGAGCAATTCCTTTTAAAATTATGCATAGGAAACCCAGGCTGTAACCCTAAGTCATGCCAAAACAATCTCCCCCTTCTAGATTTATAAAGTTTGCCCAGCTTTCTACCACTGCCACCCAGGTGGTACTTTACCCTACTACAGAAAAACACCTATAATTTTATTTCTTTGAAAAACATGTGAAAGTTTTGGCTCAAAGGCCGGGTGGGAAAAAAAAGTACATTTCTTAGTGGTTTGTTGCCCTTAGGAAAACATACTTTAGTTATGAAGTATTCCCCCCTGAAAACTTACTTGACATTTTGTCAAGAAAATAGTAACATTTCTAAAAAGTTAGCCAATCTACTTAATATCATAGCTGTAAAGCAAAGACCTATAGAAATGTCAGTGTGGGGATGAGGCTAGTGACCTGGGCTGTTTTTATTCCACGTTTATGAGCATACACCTCTGTTGAGGGACCCACTGGGTGAAGGTTTACCCACAGTAGCAGGAGTTGCTCTGTGGAGAAGCCATGTGGTGCTCCCCTGCAGCAGCAGCGCTTTCACCGGCTGGCTTCACAAGGCTGCAGGCTGAGAGGGGAAAGCCAGAAGCCTGGGCAACATAGTGAAGCTCCCAAGGGGCTGGACTGGATCCTTGGAGGTCTGGGCAGGCTCTGGATCTTTTTCAGTGGACAGACCTGAGTGCAGAACAGCTTTCCTCTTTATCTTGACAGCCTCAAACCATTCCAAATGCTCTTTCTCCATGTCGGGCTCCCGGCCGTGTGCCATAAACAGCTCAAAATGGACACAATGACATGCTTCTGTCAGCAGTCACTGACCTTTTAAAGAAATAAGCCTAGCTTAGCTCAAATGAGCTAATGAATTAGTATCTGTCTGTCTGTCTATCTGTCATCTGTCTCTTCAGTTTGAGTGAAATTCTGGCTATGCTGAAATCAATGGAACTTGTGCTATTCATGTATATGGGACCAGAATTTCACTCCTTATCTCTCTGCTTTTCAGTCTCAGAGCAAGGACACACCAGAAAGTAAAACCCTGTCTCAGCTGCCACCACTTCAGGCACATCTCAGGTGTCCCCAGTGTACATTCATTGCTGCAGTACCCTGATGCACACCCAAACTTTGTACTTGCTCCCATCTTTCAGGAGCAAGAGAGTTAAACGCTGCATCTGAATAAATCTGAACTGCAGGAAAGTTCAGACCCATGCTGGGATGTGAACTTTATATCCTGAGCCCATTTCTAGTTTCGCTGTAAACAATTTCAGAATGTGATTAGATTTTAGGGGAAACTTGTAATAGAGCTGTAATAAGATATGATGTAATAGGTAATAATAATAATATATAGCAGCTGTTAAGTAAAGCTTTTTCTGCATTTATCCCAGAAGGATACAGGGAGTCAGCTGCAACTTCATATTTTGAAAGAGGGAATATTAAACACTAGGACCATGATGCACTTATGTTACTGTAAATGTTAACAGGAAAGCCCAAAGTGTGAGAGTTCAGACCAGCAGAAGATGCATGCAAACAGCTGCTCTGACGTAAATTCCCTCAAGTTTGGTTCATTTTCTTTTATTTAACTCAGAGTTAATACACTGGACTTGCAGATATTGCTTTCAATATGTTCAAGGCTGCTGAGAACAGTGGGATTTTTGCTCTTGCTTTACACCATGGCTTGAACAAACCCTCAGAGTGCACCTAAAGAGATTAATACGAGGTGTCTCTCCAAACGCCTGTCTGAAGCAGCGTCACTCAGTGTCAAGCAACACCCTATCCCCAGTTCATGCCTTTGAGAGAAAAGAAATATAAAGTTAGCAGGAGTTAGGAGCATAACGTCAACTTCAAAACGGAATTTCCAGGCGTTTTTCACAGCATGCCATAACTTAAGTGTTAATTAATATTGTTCCGTGTACTTAATCTCCATGTGTTGAAGGAAAAAGATCTTTCATGGAAAGACTAGAACAGATAAACCTATATTTAGCCTTCTATAAACACCTCCAAGGGTCACGTTTCTTAAATGCAGAGGCCAAGGACTGAACAGAGAAAGTGCATGAACACAGGTAAGCTTATATTTGACTCAAAAAATGGGCAATTCTGTGTATGATGGACAGAGCCCATTATAAATTGGGCAATGTATTAAAGTAAAACTTTTAGCTGTTGACCATCACAAGAGATGATCGAACTAGGGAGAAAAGGAAATACATTTTTTGGATCCCAGCAGAAGGTTTCCAGGTTGAAGTTACTGAGCACCAATATCAAGCAGACAGAGGGGTTGATTCTGCTGGACACAGCTCTTCTTCTCCACCTGCCCTTGGCAGACAGAAGTGCCAAACCCCTGCCTGCTTTCCATGTGACTCATTTGGCTTCTGCCGCCCAGGAGAGAGCTCTGGGTCCTCTCCTTCCTGCCTATGATAGGGGCAGTTGGGACCTCTTGGTAAGATGAGGACCCCAGTTCAGCATCTGCAGATGCAGTGAAATGGTGAGGTTTTTTCCTTCCAAACTTAAGAACACGCCAGGATACTCGTGGTGTCAGTGTTAGAGAAGAGAAACAGAACCAAGTGTCCCATTACACTGGCTTTCAGCTGTATTTGGGAACAACCATTACGTGAGAGGCACTGCCTACTGCCTGCTCTAAGTAATCCAGGCCTGATCCAAAGCCCCAAACCATCTGTCCTGCCAACAAAAGCATGTTAACTAACTTACCAGAAAGTACATTAAAACAGTCTCCTGTCCTTGGTGTTATTTTGGTATTTTGCTGCCTGTGCAATGTTACCACATTGTGCTTGCTGCTCAACTGTATTTTTAGCATAACAAAACTAGAAAAACAGTCATCCTTTCACCTGAATCTTAGAAGCTGAATCATTTTTAATGTTTGAAGATGTCCTGAATTCGAACTGGGATTTGATTTTTCTGCAGATTTTGTTTTAAAGTTGAGAGAAATTTTCAGTAAGGTTTGCAGTTTTTTTAACTGTCTTTTAAGAATTGAAGGTCCTTGTGTCATGTTACTTTGCCAGCTTCAGGAAGAAAAAACAGGTATTGGTAATTGTGCTGATGAATCCAGAAGAATTTGAAAGTGATCAACTTCAAACAAAGAAGTTAGGCTGTTTTGATGATGAGATTGTTATCAGAGTTGAATGCATTTAAATGTGTATTTTACAGTCCGCTGGTCAAGTCATAAAAGTACTTTAAACCTTAAAAGAAAAACTGAAGGTTAATAGGTCAGAAATCAGCCACAGAATTTTATAGGTCAGGGAACAGTAGGGGTTTATTCTTTCCAAGGTACCCTGCAAGACAAGGTGGACAGAGGTCAGAGAGCTGCATGCTGCATGGGGATGGCTTTTCAGCAGCCACCTTACAGGGAGGGAGGAAGATCACATCACAAAACCTTGGCTGCCCTACCGAAGCAAACAGTGGTGCCAAGTGGAGTCACCAGCAACACAACACTTAGTTAGTGCTGGCTCTATGGCACTTTGTCCTCTGAAATCTCTGCCAAACATCACAGTGGTGGCACCTGGAGCAGCGCAGAGAAGACACCACACCACCACCCCCTCTGCATGTGCCTGGGCTTCGTGAAGATTTAACTCAGCACAATTCCCATCTGCAGCAGAGCGGCTGCGTTTCCCCTTTGGAAACAGGGAATGTTGTTCTCCTGTGATTGTTGTATTTATTTTATGAGTTGTACTAGGAATGTTGTGTGGCACTCTCTTGGCTGCTCTCGCCTATGATTTACAGTAGTTATAAACATTCCAAAGTATACATGTAAGTTAAATGATACATTAATATTATAAAGTTACAATTCTGGTATAAATGTGTCATCAGTTTGAAAATTCAGCTTTTCCTTTGCCCAGCTTTGTGATTAGGCTGACTGGAATCAGCTAAATGCAAAAGCACCACAGACATGAATTCGGTGTGCCTGTGTGTCGCCGAAGTAAAGTGCTGTGAAGACAAGAAGAATACTCTGCCAAGCTGAAACTGTTCAGAGTATTTAGCCACTTACATGCATTTTTATCATATTCTTCAATAAATAGACGGGGGGGTGGGGGGGGGAAAGTAATTGAACATCACGGTCATGACAGGAAGACAAATTAGACTCTCGGCCATACACTCCAAGGTCCAGCTCTTCCCGTGGGTTCATGCCATTGAAGTCGTTTCTGCAGTGCCAGAAACCACAGAGCTGGATGTGCTGCCTGGCAGGGTATGTCTGCACCCCAAGCCCTGCCAGGGCTGGCCAAGCGGCTCGGAGCCCAGCCAAGACCACAAGCCAATGCCTGGTCCTTGCTGGCCTGCGTGTGAAGTGCCCCTGGGACACTTGTGCAGCCACACTCTCCTGCTTCCCCTGTGTCGGTCAGGGCACTGCAGCCCTGCTGCTGGCACCGCCGGGCTTTCCTTCCCCACTTCCCCCCACTTCTCACTTTATAAAAAGAAGCATTTACATCTGCTAGGAGGAATGACCCAGACTAGGATTTTCACCAAAAAAAAGAGACATTTGCATCTCCTGTATTTGCAGAGTGCCTGCCATAGCAACAGTGAAGCTGCAAAATCAGATGGTTAGTTGAAGATCACTCAGGAGATCAGTGCCACTGGGAGAAATGAAACCTAAAACCTAAGATCTATACACCCAGCCTCTAACACTAAGATACAGAACCTCAGCTGGCAGGTATTCTGTAAAATATAATCTGGCTATGCAAATAAGACCAAGAATAATCACTTACATAATGAATGCAATAGAATAAAATAAGATGAAAGAGAGTATCAAAGGAAAAGGAAATTTGTGGCATTAAGAATTTACAGGATCAGTGTGAAAGTCAGGTGGAGACAGGTTACCTGGAAGGAGATGAAGTGACTGTCCTTGTTATCTCCATCCAGCTATGTACCACTGGTCTGAAGAATGCCTAGGAATGCTCATTTTCAGAATTAAATATATTAATCAACTATTTAATAAAAGGAGGTGGCCTAACTATTTACATTGCAACTCTGTTTCAGCCTAATTAAGGTGACTAGTTCAGGTCCTTCATGGGCAGGGTGGGATGTCCCCAAATCCCTGAAAATGTCACCTGCATTGTCTTAATAGTCAATTCTTTGTCAGTCATTCCTTAAGAAAGTTTTTCTTCTTTGTAAGAAATTTATGAGATAACAGCTCAGCATTCAGAAGCACAGCTCTTGAGAAACATTTCTCCCCCCTGCCAGACCCAGTAAAGAGAACTGGGTGAGCTATCAGATCAAACAAGCCTACCACAGAGCAGCTTCGCTTTTCATTGTTGCAATATGAAGATAGTTTACGATGTCTCATAACTCATGCATGAGGTTCTGATAATGGTCACGTCAGCCCCCACATTTCACACTGTGTTTAAAAACACGCCTTGTTTACCCACCACATGGGCTGTAGCCTGCCATCAGAGCTGCATCTGAGCACACTGAGCACCCGCACACAGCCTGGGGGGCTGGCTCGTGCAAAGCACCCCGACACGACACAGAACTGTCCCCTCCTCACTGCAGCAAATGTTTTGGAGTTTCACATTTTTTTGTCTCTGTGTTTGGAGACAAAGTGTGTTAGATCCACATTCAGTGCCCTTTCGGGAAAGGCAGTTAAGATACTTTGCACATCCCTCTTCCCCTGTATCCTCTGCAAACTGTGGGTGAACAGGGCAGGGGGGCGGCTGGATGGAGCAGAGCCATCGTGTGTCTGTGTTAAGGGCTCCCATGCCCTCTGCATTTCATTGTGTTTTGGTGCATTTAACATCTTACTTACAGTTCAAATCCTATAGATGATTGTGAGACAATCTCTACTTTCAGCACTAAAAAAGTCTTGTGGCCCATATGATTACACTGCAAATCTCCAATATGCAACTGAGATGAACCTTTGTGTCTGAAGGCAAATGCAATGAACCTCAAGCATGCATTAAACACACAAACAGATAAAAATAAAACAACCTAATGAGCTCTAAGCCAATCTCACAATTATGCTGCCTGAGTCACAAAACTAAATGGCTTGGAGTTGCCAGCAACATACGAAATTTCATTTGGGTCTGTGCTCTCTATATTACATTACTCTATTAGCTCCTTAAATAGCAAAATAAAGTATGACTTAGCATTCGGCAGTAAATCCTTTCCCTTTTTTGTGTCCTATGTTGCAGTAGTGCAGTTTAAGTGAAAATAATTTTTGACAATGACAATAAGCAAGATATTGCCTGACTGTAAAAATGAGATGGTGTTTCAGTTAACTACTTCTCTCTTAATGCAGAGTAGTAAATGTCAACCAGAGGTATTAGCCAGTGGTTTAAAGGAGCCTGTTGATGATTTTAAATATTCAAGCGGTGTTTTCCTGCCGTGTTTGTACAGTCATTGGGCAGTTGACAAGTAGTTTTGCAGAGCATAACGGTTGCACTGTATCACACCAGAGCCCAGAGAGGACCAGACGAGGCAATATAAGGGATGGGGGCTTTGAGTGGGCCAGCACATCTCCTTCAAAGTGTGGAGGCTAGTGTGTTTATCATTAATTCCTGTGTGCTCAGGATGTGTAACTCCTCCCGTGTCCCCAGCTGGCCCATTCCCCCAGCGCCCCAGGTCCACCCCATGTCCGTACCCCCTCCAATGCTGCCTCTATCTCCTCACTTGCTGAGGCTTGGTGCCCGCTGCACAGTGTCTCTTTAATCTTTGGAAACAGAATTCCCAGCCAGAACACACTCCTCGTGCCAGAACACGTTCAGGAGGTGTGCAGGAGAGAGCAGCGAGAGGCTGTGCGGCAGAGGAACTGGCATAGGGGCCTCGTGGGTTAATTTTTGGCCAGGCACCTCCTTTCACAAGGCAAAGCAGTCAACAGAGAACTGTTAAAACCCCTTGGAGGTTTTTCCATTGATTATGGCACTGGTCTAACCTGTATTCTCAGGCTTAAAATCACACAAAACCACTTCAATGTGACCTGAATTTCAGCCCTCAAATGTCTTCTCTTGCAGAGTTCCTGGCCAAGGTCACTTTCTGAGTGTGATTTCAGGCAGGAGGGCAGGTCGCTCTGCAAGAGCTCAGCCAGGATGCAGGGAACAACACACTTTCATGAAAAATTTATTCTGAAAAAAAATACTGCATATTGTATTTGGAAACACATGGGGGGTTATCCACACAAGCCAAGTGTTATGTTTTCCAATTGTCCAATAAAATAGATTTACACAGGAGCAAGGAAGAAATAAGGCGTTTTATAAGACTATTCCTAACCTCCATGAACTAAGATATCTTGATTTAAAACTGCTCAGTGCCTGGCAAGAGGAAATAGTTTAGACTATATGTGAAAAGAGAATAATGGCTCCATCAGGTAGTCTGTCAGCTTGTTTAAATAGGGCCAGGTTGGTGTGTAGGAAAGCAGGGTGAATGATCTGCTCTCCCAGGAAAGGACTTCAGTGAGGCATTTAATGAAACTAGAACAGACTTATTGTTCTGTGGGACTCATACAGCAATTCCTCTGGGTCCCTTTGAAAATCAGTCTGAATAGACACAACAGAAAAAATAAAGCCTGGATTTTCAGAGGTAAAGTTGAGTCCCAAAGCATTTACAAGCTCAGTCTAAGGCCTTTCAGAAGTACAAGCTGAATCTGTATTTCTTAAAACCTAGCACTTTATCTACAGGAACATCTCCCTGTTCAATTGGAGCAGCACAAAACGTACCATTTGATGGCAATGCCATACCCTGTGCAAGACCTTACTGAATTTATTTTTCAAGATGCCTCTCTCCTACTTTATTTCAGACAAAACTCTGCATTGGCAAAAGTCTGCAGAACAAAGTTTTATGAACCTGAAGACCAAGGTCGATTGAAAATCAGGAATCATTCACGGAAAGTTAGCAAATATGACACACACAGAGTGAAATCTGCATTAAGAATTGCCTCCAACTGGCGAGGGCCTAACCTATGGGACAGCTTTATTGTATCTCCCAGAATTACAGCATCATTTTCTCTGACAACTAGTTCACAGTCCTAACTAAACAAAAAATCCTTTCTGGGGGTCTGTTCCAAGGCTGCCCACTGAGCAGGGATCTCTGAAAAATCTCAAGACAAAAACAAGCAGGAGGGTTTTTTTGCTTTGTTGTGCATGAGGAAGAAATGTTGTGTGTAAAGAGGAAACAGGCCTTGAATGGTGAGAGCTTCCATGTGCTGAGATGTTCTTTCAGACTCTGTAATTCTTCTGTCCAGATGCACATGTGACTCCTATTAACGTCAGCTGGATCTACACATGCCACAGCAGAGGAGCAGACCCAGCAGCAGACCTTAAAGCACAACCAGGCACATGTGTTTCCAGACACTGTCGTGCCTCAGGTACATGCAGAGCACCATGTCAGGGCTGAGCTCTTCCTACACCTCCATCATGCCTCCTGTGCTCCTCACTTTGTTTGACTTTTTAACTAAAGTCCTAGCCAAAATAGGTAAGAGCTTTTCTAGGGCCAGTGAAAAATCCTGGGAGAGCCCATTCATGCTGGCAAAGACTTTATGGGTTCTTCGCCATAAAGTGAAGCCATCTGTGATCCCTTTCCCACAAAGGGGAAACTCAGTTGCAGAGGGCATAGAAAGATCCTTATACAGATACCAGGCAAGCAGGGAGGACCAGAAATGGGGTATTGAAGTGCTGGGGTCTAAACCCCAAGCCCTGAATCAGGGTTGACACATGGATGATGCCCACAACCAGGCAAGAGACCTTCCTCTTGGTTTCCTCTCAAGGCCTGGCCAACCTTGGGTGAAAACCAATTAGGAAATCACCACCAGGTACCCCATATTTAGAATTAACATCAGGTGTCCTGCCTCTAGAGTTAATAATATAAAAGCTGACTTCATGTATGGTGAGGGCTTTTGGGTTGGGTTTGTTGGGGCTTTTTGTTTGTGGGTTTGTTTGGGTTGGGGGGTGGGGTGGAGAGAGAGTATGTACTAGGTGGGGTTTTCTGTTAGTGGAAGGACTTCCTGCCTGTCCACTACAAGAAGATGGTGGGACAAGGTCAAGACCAGGGCAGAAGGAGGATTATGTATGTAATTATGCTTTTCCTTGGCAATTACTGTATGATAGGAATTGGAATTGGTCTGATAACCTGGCTTATTCTTTCCCCCATGTCCTGGTTTCTAACTTGGCTCACTCCTTTCTTTGCTACATCCCATACTCCGAGTGAATACATTGATCTATGTATTCCTCTGGTTGTTAGCCACCTCATATCTTCCCTACATACTTTAGAATGGAATGTCTTTCCTGTATGCATGCTGCTAATGGCCTTATTTTTCCTACTGGGTCATGCAGTCAGCAAAAGAGGTAGCTAATGGAGAGCACTCTCTGCAGTTTAACAAAGGTTCTCTTGATTTCAGTGGTGGTTGGAGCCATCTCCATGTGACTGCAGTTCCCCAGGATTCACCGTCCCCACTGTGAGTGCCACTGGGGCCATGTACTTTCTGGGTTATTAAGCAGCAGGCAGTAGTAGTCACCATGTAAAGAAGAGGTATTTTTTGAAAAGAAAGTAAAGAGAGGCTTATTGCAGAAGGACTGTTGAAGGGCAGATCTGGGGGCAGATGCATGATGTGCAGGACAGAGTCTGTTCCAGGTGCAGGGGAGGGGATGCTGTCGCTCTTGCAACATGGATCAGTGATGGGATGTGACCTGGAAAATCAGCAGCGATGCATGGAGGCTGGGGTATGGGAAGGTGCTGCAGTTTGCATGCTCTGCTAGCATCAGCATATGGATTCAATGTCAATAGATGAAGGGCCACACATCTGGGGAGGACCAATAAAAATGCAAAATATATTTTGGATGGAAATATTCATGAGGAAACTAAAGAGCAAACAGACTTGTTGGCAACAGTAGCTGCAAAGCAGCCAAATGGCTGGAGAGTACAAGGATGAGGGACTGAGTTATAAAGCAAAGGAGATAACTGCTCCCCTCATCTGGTCATGTCAGGAATTCTGTAGTCGGTGTTATGCAGTTTTGTTTATAAATTACGCTGGGGAAGAGATGCAAAAGGAAAAAAAGGCCTTTTGATAGGAGAGATGCTGCTTTTAGGGGGATGTACTCAGCAAAGTGGTTTTGAGCAAGGCAAAAGTCAACCTTCTGATAAGGGGTAAAGTCAGCTGAAGGCCTGGGGGAGGAAAGGTGCTCTGATTCTGGGACAGGTACCTCTGCTTCCCTCAGGCAGCGATGCTGCTTGTGCCAAAAAAAAGCAACTAAATATATTGCTGAAGCGTTGCAAACAGAGTAGGCACCAACTTTCCCAGAATGTGAGATGTCTTCTCTCGAGCACGCATTACCAGAGGCTCAGGGCTGGCCGTGTGTGCAGAGCTGTGCTGGCAGGGATGCCTGTACCTTGCCAGGCAGCAGCTATGTACTCAGGATGATGAAATTCAGCAGTAAGCAACAGGGACTGCAGGAGGTGGCCCTGATGATGCTTCAAGGGTAAATGTTCTTGCAGGTGCCTTCAGACATGGGGAGGTCATTGGGGTCATGATGGATTTGGACGGGCTAACAAGCTCCTGTTCTTTTCTGTGCTCACATCTGGTAATTGCAGGGGCTGCAGTCCCAGCAAGAGCCATCTTCTGCCTTTATTTCCTCACATAAGCAGCAAATGGGGTCACAGATGAGGAGTGCCAAAATAATCCTTCAATCTTGTTTTCTTTATATGAAAAAGTATTACTATTTCTAAAAAAAAAAAAAAGGTACAAAGAAGAATGACCAAAAATTAAAAAACCCAAAGCCTTCCTTGAAGTGAGCTAGGAGTGACTTGGATAAACACATCTGTTGACTTTAAAATATAATACTTTTCTTCAGAAGGAATGAATGACACAGAGGGTGTGTGTATCTCGGAAAGCTATGTAGGGTACCTTAACCTGGATTCACCTTTTTCTTCTCTACAGTATTTATTTTATTTGCATGACATTCTTCTTCACATGAGCCATTCTGCCATAATTTCATAAAAGGATTTGCAAAAATGCAGGTTTTGTTGTCTGCAGTTTTGCTTTAAGTTTTGATTCCAACAAACTCTTGTCTAACTTTCTGCATTCTTTCTTGTTCTTTCCCATTTCATCTTCTCTTCTTAATGATTCCTCTGCTCTTCTTGAATTTTTCATCCTGTTAGTTTTCAATAGATAAAACCTCTGGGACCTCTCAGCAAATGAAAGTTGGCTTTTGCTCAGTATGAGCCAAAACTCTTACTCCAGAAGATAGTATTTGTGTCTTTTCTGTTTGTACAACTTTGGTAATAGAGTTTCTCACTGCATTCAACAAAGATCCACTTTACAGAACCACACGGTGTCAATGTTCATACATTTGATTTATTCATAAACCCATTGGAGGAGGCTGCCAATAGGTAGTAATAACTGCAGGGCTGCTCCTCCATCTCCAGCCCCCACATGTGGGGGATTATTACTCCTTTACAGTGTTTTACTTCACTTCCTTGGTGTCAGGAGATGAGATGTGTGGGATGTGGCAAATAACCTCATTACTCTGCAAAATAACTTGCTAAAATAAATGATGGAGAGGAGCTTAAAGTTTATGGGCTTAGTTTGTAAACCCAAGGATGGCTACAAAGAGACTTCAGCATAGCTCTGCAGTTGGTGGGGGAAAACTTGGGGATGCTGCAAAAGTACTGTAATGACTGAGTTAGGGGCAGGCTCAGAGCTGTTGCTTTTAAGCCAACATGACTGACAGAGACAAGGAGCTCTGTGCATGATGTTTCATACTAAGAAAACAAAGTTGTTGTGCACCCAGCCACAGTAAAAGGGAGTGCAGTCAAAGCTGATCCAAGGATGGTTTTTTCTACAAGAAGCCAAATTAGAAGTCAGAATTTAGTACCAGAGGAAGCGTTTGTGGTCAAGAATTAAGTTCGTTCAGTAACCATATAGGATGGTTATATAGGATATAACTTCCCCAGAGCTATAACAGTTACTATTAAATCCTAGAAGTGTTTTTAAACCTAATGCAGCAGAGCTGAAGCTAACCTTCACCCATCACAGGTTAAGAAGTGACTAGTGGAGGAAAACTTCCCACACCAGCATCTTAGGCATTTCATACTAGCACAAGCACAGGGACCAGGGTAGGTTTTATCAGTAATGAGCATCTTGAAAGGAAGATGCCTATATGAATGTTAAACTCCTTTAAAGAGCTTGGCCCAACCCAGAAAGAAAAAGGAAGGATTCTCCAAGGTACGGTTATTTCTTCAGGCTGTGTTGGGTAGCTGCCAGCTTTATTCACAAAACTTCTGTTTTCCTCCTTCTATAATTGCAGTGGGCAGAAAGCCACCTCACAGCAAAGAACTGGCACATCCTTGAGCTCTGCCCACCTGCCTCAGGAGAGTTTGTTAGGATGAGCTGCATGGCAGGTGCCACCACCTTCTTCCCAAGAAGGTGCCATGTGACCTCTCTCTGCTCCTTCAAGTACAGTACCTGGTCTCAGAGTTGAATTTTCCAGTGCTACAAATATCAGCCCCTAGTTGTTCAGGTGCCTTTTCACACCAAAAGCTTGAAATTTTGCTCCTCCAGCATGTGAAAATTGATTATTTATCCTTCCACTGCCCAGTTTGATCCTGCCTTCTGTCATGAGCACCGTCAAACCAGTGGCAGTTATAGTGAATAGGGGTTTTGTGTTGTTGGAAAATGGCAGTTAATTAGAACTGAAGCTTTCTGTGCATACATATTGGTTTTGCTAAATTTAACTCAGGACAAGGTGTGAGGCTACTGAGGAAGGAGGGAGAGCGGGAGTGTGCCCCTTTCTGTCTCTGCTGCACAGGTCATCCTGGAGAGTATCTGGTGTCCAGGCCCCTCACCTGCACCATGGAAAGTTATTTTCAAGTCCTTTTTTGTTTGTTTTTTAAATGGTGCAAATTTTTTCACCTGGTACCCTAACCAATGGAAGAGGGAACAAAGAAATCACTGGTTCCTACCTGGTGAGAGATGGATGCTGTAACCTTGTGCCTCAGGCATTCATTCAGAATAAGAAAAAAAAAAAATGCCTTTTTTAACAAACAAATCAACCCAGAGGTTTTCAATTTTATTGCTTTGCAGAACAAAGCAAATGTTGACACCTGCACTTTTCACAACAGGTGACTGTTGGTGTTTCAGTTCTCCCTGGCATTGGAGTGATGAGCCTTTGGCAACGCACGTTCACAGCCACCAGCTTCTCCAGCCACCTGGCACCAGTGCTCCCCCTCTATCAGTCCTGGCACACCTGGAAGTCCCAAGGTCATTTGCAAGGTCAAGCCAAAATTTTGCATTTAATAAACCATTTCTGTTGGTTAATTAATAACTGTTCAGAAAATTGGGAGACCTGGATAAGGAGCAAGGATCAGCCCGATATGTGTTATCTTGACTTCCCTCAGCTCTTAATCCTTCAAGTCCAACTGTGCATCACAGGCAACTAGAGAGAAAAGCAGAACAGCGAGTTGCAAAATCACGTTCTTAGCCCTAAAGCATGAAGGGACGTGTTTGCTCCAGCACATTGGGTTTCATACCAATGGAGTATAAGCAGGTTAGGGAAATAAGCCTGTCTGCCCCTGGTTATCAGTGTCCTCGCCTCTGTGTTACTGTACCTGGTAACACTAGTGCAGAACTATGGCACCAAAGAGCTGCTACCTGCCTGCAAGCAGCCAGCAAAAAGCCCTCCAGAGACCAAAGTCTTTCCTCTCCATTTGCCCAGGCACTGTGGCTCACTTTTATGTGTTGAAGAAAGTTTGACACCTTTTCATTTCTTGAAGAGTGGATGTTGGAGCAAGGGGAGAGGAAAGGTGAGGCAGGAAATCTGGCTCCCTTTAAAGGTGCTTTGATAATCTCCTGCACAAAAAGTGAAAGCCCTCAGGTTTCTCACATTGTAACACGGAGCATGCACTGCTTGAGACATGCATTTATAGAGCAGTTACTAGGAGTGAAATGCTTTACGTGCCTCTGGGGACGTGTGAAAGGAGAGCTGCCCCCAGTGTCCTACAACAAGTCATGCCACAAGTTCAAATAATTTTTTTCCAAGATTTTATGATCTGATGCTTGGATTACATTTGTTTAGCTGTAGAGGTGTGATGTCTGAACAATTTATCACAGGAAAGAATAGCCCCAGCTCCAGACGTGTGTGCACTTGGATTCCAGTTTCAGCCACGACACTCTGGAAATCCTTGGGGAGGGATGAAGTCATAGGATGTCTTACCTGACACCTAAAGAGCAGGAGAAAAGAGGGACACAAATGGTGGCAGAGAGTGGGGAGAAGTCGCTGTGAACCACCTTTCCTCCCAGCAGAGCAGGTTGGGTGCAGTGCTGGGGGATGGTGTCTGCATGGTGGTGGGGAGAAAGCCCCAGGAGCCATCGCCTGGTGTGGGTGAGTGCTGTGCACCCACACGTGGGGTGAATCCAGCATCAGGGTGAAGTCAACTAACACTGATCTGGACATCTCCCACCTCACAGTGGTCTGCAATGCACATCTTACACCCCAGTCAGACAGCCTGAGGAGCAGAAGGGGCTGTACAGGCTGTACAGAAGACTGCTGTCTCAGTCACCTGCAGTGCTACAACAAGAAAAACCTTCACCTCCAAATATAATTGTAGTGAACTATTTTATTCCAATAGTCTTTTCTTCAAATTTCAGGCTTCAGACCTTTATTTTTGTTGTTCCAAGGGGGCAGTTTAATAATACAACGTAATTCTCTCCCTAAGTCTTCACAGACACAAGCTGAACCTCACAGCTCCCCAGACTGAAAGTTGACTGTGGCACTCGCCCTGCTGTGCAGGTGGGGCATTGAAGCAGGGAAGCTGGTGATGTTTCCAAGGCCACAGAGCACAGCCACCTTCTTCCCCAGCCTGGGCAGGCAGGGGCAGCAGGCAGGGGCAGGGATGTGGAAGTGACAGCCTGGGTGAGCCTGTGGGAGTCCAGCCTCTCAAAGCCCCAGCTAAGGATTAGATGCCAGGGGAGTGGCCCCAGGCTCCCCAACCTGTATCTGTCTGCATCCCAGAGCTTTCTATCCCAGAGCATTCTGCTTTTCTCGCCTACCCCACCCCCAATGCTATTTTTTTCCTCCCTATTTCCTCATCCCCAAATCCCCCTTTTTCCCCCTTATCAGCCTTCACAGTACCTGTCCTTCTGCCAGCCCACAACACTTCTCATCCTGCCTTGATGCTCCCTCACCTCCCTATGTCCATCAGCCGCTTGCATCCACTGACACCCTGCATCTGCCCACTGTGGCGGAACAAATCCACTCCTACACACACACTTGTGTGCCTCAGGCTTTGGGGAAACCTGGATGTGGGCTGCACCTATCAAAAAGCCATTGGCAAAGAACTTTGGGGCAGAAAAAGAAGACAAATGTAAGAAAAAAAAGGTGGACATATGGTAGCCCTAATAAAGAGTGATAAAGTTCTGTGATGTTCCTGGAAAGGCTCCCACTTAATTAACTGAGCTTTGGACTGGACTCCAAAGCAGCTCACTTTCCAAAGCTGAGATAAGTTCCTGGCTCCTGTGTGTAGCTCTTGTGCTCAGACTGCTCGACAAGGCCCATTCTCCTGCTTTTATTTATATTAGGGAGTCAGTCATCTGTAATTCTTCTGGGGCTGAAGGTCGCTTCCCCTGTCAGGATGCAGTTCGTTTGTTAGGCGATAAGGGGCTATATTAACATTATCACCCAGTGTTTGTAGATGCTCACATTCTCAAGATGTCTATCACCAATAAACACAGCAGAAATTCTGACTTCATTGACCTTTGCTTCACAGATACTTCTCTTTCCCACTGTACACAAATGCAACATTTATTTAACACAGTGCTGTGTTGGGTCCATAGCACTGAAGACAAAAGGAGCTCTAGCTACTCAGTACCTTTGAAAATACTTTTCTTACAAACTTATTTGTGGTTTTTAATTATGACATGTCAATAATGTATTTTTACTTGATCATCAGGAATTTCCCCTACACACTGACCACCTCAAAACCCAAATTAATTTGTTTTCATTTGAAGAACAAAGCATGTAATTGCCAAGCACATGACAAGACTTCATGGTTGAAAGGTAGGCCTGTAGGTAAAGAGCAAACGCTAACAGAAATTCTCTTAGGGAACCAAAAATTTCCACCCCATCTAATTGCACTGTCACAGTTAGTGCATGCCGTGTTTATTCAAAGGAGTAGCACATGCTCATCTTTTTCTTTGAAACATACTTGAATGATTTGTCCTCTTCATGGCCTGTAAAAAAAACCATCTTTACATACCGGGCAGGTATCCATCTCTAAGGTAAGAGAGAGTCAACGAACTAGCTGGTGCAGGTACCAGCAACAAAGACTGGACATGGATGGCTCATACCATTGGCACTACTCTTTGGTTCCTATTTTAGGTGTCTTTAATTTCCAGGTAACAGGTTTGACTCTACCATGATCTAAAATTATGATGAAGTGACAGTGAAAGGTGAGAGGAAATTCAAACTGCATCTAGTGCTCTTATGCTGAAACAGCACCAGTGGGGTAGAGACTCAATGGGCCAACCCTACACATAGCAGCTCTGAGAAGCTTCTCCTGAGCTGGGATAACAGAGATTAGTGAAGGGTCAAGGCCCAGGGTGACAATCTCACCAGAGCCCTTAGGTGACCATTGCTCATGACCTATTACTTTGGAAATGACAAAGCAAGATATGGGGTGCCCAGCTCTGAAAACATGAAGGAATGTGACTTCCAGTAAGTGGTCTTCACTCACCTCTAAAAATAGAGGCACTGGAAATCATTGGTGACTTTTAACAGTCTTGGCCAAAATCAACTATTTTTAGCCCATCTGTCCCCTCTGAGCTCAGTTCTCTCAGGAAGAATGTATATTTTGGGCAAAGGGGAGGAGGCAGAGGTTGTTGTCACAGAGTGAAAGTTGAAACACTTTCATATCAAGAGCACTAAAAAATGACAGAACCACTTAATTTCTTTAAATGGGTGTGAGGACGCTGCCAAGTTTTGTGAGCAATTAAATTTAACGCAGGATAAGATGGCAGGGATGAAGGATAATTATATGCTCTCAAAAGCTTGGTCTTTTTGTAAATGAAATGGCCTTAGGGAGTTTTCCAGCAAAGTCTGGGCTCAGCTTTTTAGTTCCAACAAAGCAAATTGCCAGTTGTGGCTCTGTGCTGGGCATATGTGACACGATTTTTAATGTATTCCCCTTCAGATTCCCATTCAGTTGCCCAGCAAAACTGACAATAATTTGGTTTTTCTCATGTAGTTTTGTGCAATCAAATCTTGCCTAATGTGTGAGCTGTCCCACATACCTGTGCTCTTAGCAAGCAAGGAATTCAGTATATTGGACACTGAGAAATTTATCTGACAAACAAACAGTAGAAGCCTTTGAGGTGACAGTGTAACAAATGCATCACTAACAGCAATGGGAGCACTAATTGCAGTTCTTTCTAATGAGCACAGACCTGAGAAGTGTTTGACAGTCCATAGGAGGTTCTCAGTGACACCGTTTGCTCTGTTGCAAGTCCAGAGAATGAGTTCATTCTTTCTGAAGGGAGGCATGGGTACTGATCTGCCCTTACACAAGTTGTTGGGCAGTGAGAGTATGTCCAGACTTCATCCTGCAGAAGTGTGAGAAAGAAATCTTCAGCAAGATTAGAGGCTGGTGGCAGAGGCTCTGTCCTTCAGGCTCTGAGAGCATTACTGACTCATTTTCTTTTGAAGTTATTTGTGGGTGTTCTGTGAAATTATTCATTTATCAGTATTCAATGTTATGTGATACATTACAGAAAACTTTTAAGTTTTCAAAAATGTTGTAAACCCATTACTACTGATTCTCCACATTTAGTTATTTAAGAAATTGGGGGAGGTGATACAATATTCTTGTGTGATGTTTATTACTGTCCTGTCTGAAAAGTATTGCTTAGCCAGACACATAATAGGAGCAACCTAATATGATTTAGACAGCATATTCAAGATATCTGAGGGTCAATCTCAACTAGCTCATGAATATCCCAGCAATGGAAATTTGAGGAGAGGATGGATCATCATAAAGGTCATCAATGATTAAAACATTGTAAAAATGAAGAATTAACAAACTAAAAATGGGTAAATCCCTTGGATCACTCATCTGGTGTTTGCTGTCCACTCTTAGAGATCACAGTCTGAGAGGTTACAAAACACAGTCTTAGGCCAGACACCAACTAGTTAATTCTAACAGAAGGAAAGATTATTTATAAGCAACTTGTCTAACCGTGTGAAAAAGTTATTTCCATTCTTTGGTATCTTTTTCCATTTTCATTTTTTATTTAATAAATCTATTATGTGTTATTTTGGCAACATTCTCTCCATGTAAAACATATTTTATGTGCAACTAACTACAAAAATATTTCCCAAGTACATTCCAACTAGCTGCAAGGATGATAATCTTACAGACATTTTTCTTTTTATGGTTTAATTATATTTATTTTTAGTTGAATTGCTGGGCTTATTCTTGGGAGCCTGTTGGATCCTGATGATGCTTGCATTTGCTGTTGGGAATATGGCACATTCAGCAGCACTGAACTGGATAACATTTATAAAGGCTCTAATAGCTTCGCTGCTGGCGATGAGCTGAGAGTGTCATTTTCCCAACCCCACCTACAGATTTCAGGATTTAACAGGCTCCGGAACAAATGCTGCATTTCAATTTTGTGAAAATGATTTTATCTGTTGCTGGAAGCTCCTCCACTTTAGGAAATATGGGTATATCTGATACCTGTGTTTGTTTCTCCACTGGGTGAACATGTACCATGCTGACTAGTCCAGTGATACTGCCCAGTAGCACCATTGTACTCCTACAGTACCATGTAACTGGTAAGGCCATGACACCATCAGCTAGGACTTAGCTTGTACAAGGCAGGTCAGGCTGGGGCAGTGTGTCCATGCAAGCCAGACTGCTCCAGAGGGATGCTCTGCTGGTGCAGTCCAGCCTGAGTATCATTCTCTCCAAGGAAGTGAATGGTGCAAATGGACCCCCTGCAAATGGGAGCGTTTGCTGTGCCCGCTGTGCTGGATAGAGCCTTGGGCACCAGGGTTAGTGCACAGTAATGTGGGTGACAGGCAAAACAGTTAAGGGGAACCTCATCTTTTCAGGAGTGGAGACATCATGATCATTTCCATAGGAAACACTTGACTTCAGATTATGAAACTACAATTTCCTATCTGTTTGGTTTTTTTTGTTTTTTTTTTTTTTTGCTCTTGTTTTCCCTTTGGTAATTTCCTATCCTTCTTTCTTGGAGGATGATGCTGAACATTGTTAAGCAACTTCTGCTTGAGATATTTACATTTCAGTGACTGATACCCAGTATAGAGTAGTTTGCTAATGGATCATTCAGGAAGGAATACACTAAATGTGAGGTACAATTAAACATATATTAATAGTACATTCTCACGGTTAACATTAGTTTGACATTTTTACAGATTTCGATGAATAGTGCCACATTTGAGAAAATAAAAAAAAAAAAACAAAACCAAATATCTGAGTAAAGATTTCCTGAGCAAACATGTTTCACAGGAGCTAAACCTGAAATCAAAGCTGTCTCCTGGGTCTGTGCTTAACTTGCCATTAGCACCTTGCACATGGGATTGCCTGTTTGCCTGTTGTTTATGATTATGGGGCTTTAAATACCTAATAACAGCAACAATCTGATGTTTTAATATGTCACAGGTGTCACATCCCTGAGCCTAACAGTGCATCCGGTGTCTGTGGCTTGAAAGTTCCAGAGTTAGATGTGGTTCTCATGTGTGTGCATCAGTGTGCAGCAAAGCGTGTGGATCAGAAGTCTTTCTATTAATTGCCTGGAGGGGTCCTGTGCATTTATATTGGCATAACTCACACCAGAATCCTGTTCTCTGAACCTTGAAAACAAATACTTTGGCTTCAGGAGAGAAAATGGATCCACAACAAATGGTGTAGTATTCCTTAATGGTTTCCTGACAAATCCCTGTCTCTGCTCTGGAGCTGTGAAACCAGACGCAGAGTCTGCTCTCATTTCAGTCTCAGAGGAAACTGACAGGTGCAGTGAGCAAGCTGGTCAGGATAATAAAAGCCACAGGTTCAGTATGCTATTAAAAAAGGCATTATGCACAGCTCGGACACTTGGTTCAGTTGAGGGCTGTCAGTAAAACTGCTGTAAGAGGAGAGGTCTTCTGCTGGTGTGTGCAGTGCTTGCGTGTGCCCAGCTCCCTCGAAAACGTTGAGAATGAGGAAGGCAGGCAGGTTCTCCATTACCTGCCATGAGGTGCAGCTCCCTAAGATCAGAGTGACAAAGAATGGGGGCAAGTCAGATGAGAGGATGAGATGAACTGTTCACATAGGAAACATGTACCTGGTGATTGGGTTCTTCTTTGTAGTGGTTTTATAGTCGCTAGGACTCTCACCATAAGTTCAGCCACAGCTCAGTCACAGCCCAAGGTTTATTCTCTCTTAATATCACATTCTGTAGCAATTTCTGCCCCACATTAAGATTCTTTGCCACTTGAAGCATGGCATTGGACAAAGTTTTATCAGTTTGTTGAAAAGTCTTAAAGAACTAAACAGACTTGATGCTACAGCCTTGAAAATCGATGGATCTCCTCTTGCTCAAGCAGAGTGATGGAGCTGGAAGGAACTATCTAAAGTAAGAACCCTTCTTTTCCTCTTCAACTTTCCAGCCTAGACTAGACCACCTAGGTCTGTCCTTCCAATTTATCCAGCCTGCTCCTGGAGACAACAGCCTGTGCAGCCTGCAGCTGTGTTCCTCAGCCCTCACCGCTGGGAAGTTTTTCCTAATGTTTTGCTTAAAACTCTCTAGCTTCAGTTTAAGCTCACTGTTTTCCGCTCAATCCACTCAGGTGCAGAGAAAGACTTTATTTCTAAAATACTTCATAAATCGATGGCAGGTAAGATGCAGCCTTCCTGCTTCCATTATTACTTATTTGTTTTTAACCAGAAATTTGGAGGATTTATTAACTTACCCCAAGCAGTCCAAATAAACCACACAGAAGAGCAATAGCTTTCCATGGAGTGCTTTAGGGAAAAGCAGTTTCATGCACTAGTTAAACCTGGTGTGCTGAAGTCATGGGAAGGTTTGCCATGGAGTATAACAGCGCCTGGATTTCAGCCAGTGACTGGCAGTTTTTCATAGTCATGTATTTGTTAGGGTCCATTGGCTCATCCATCCTGAGAGCATCTCAGTGTCTTCCAGATAAAAACACAGAACAACTGTGAAGCCTCCAATAGTCCTTGCTGAGGTGTGGCTTCTTCACCTTCCTCCAGGGGAGCGACAAAAAAATCTCCTTAAAACTGGGTTATATGGGGCTTGATTGATTTACCTGACCTTAACTTTAAGCAGAGAAGAAAGATTTGAGAGTGTAATTCTCTTGCAACAAGAACACAGGTTTGAGGGAAGAAAGGAAGAAATACAGGTTCTGGAAGAGGTGGAGACTGATGGCAGAACACCGACAGCCTCAGTCCCATCCATCCATCACCCCAGGCACAGTCCAAAAGTTTCTCAGTCACAACAGTTTATTCATGTCAAATGATTAGCGCTCCCAGCAGGAATGATGGGACCAGCACCAAGCAGAGGAGGTTTGAATCATTTGAGCTTATCACACAGAGGTTTCAAAAAGTTCACATTACAGAGTCCCAATGCATTTTACAGCATACTTGAAGGGAAAGGACTGAGAGATCCCATACATATCCCATAGGCTGACAAGCTAGTAAACACTCCAGCAGGATAACCGTGGTCCTTAGAACAATGGAGACATTTTAGTTAGAAACCTTAGAAGTAACAAGGCAAAGATTTATGTGCTGTGGGGTAAATAAATATTCAGTTCCTATTAATGTTAATGGGAGTTAAGCGGCTAATTCCCCACACATTATGCTTAGGATTTACTTCTCTGTGTTTTATAGAATAAATTAATTTATAGTCTTCCTGGAGGTTAGACCTGAGAAAAACAAAGAGCTCAGAGTTTACTCCTTTTTTATGAGGTCATTTTTTTAAAGGAGGCTTATTCCCTGAACAGAAGGAAAGGTTAGAAGAGCACCAAGTTAAAGCAGTCCCCTCCATGGGATGCCAGGGAGATTTGTGGCAGGCATTTAATCCAAACTCACAGATGGAGAGACATGCAAAGATCCATATGAAATGTCTTAATAACAGAAGCCGGAAATTGGTAACAATAATAAAGGCTGACATTTATACAGAGCCTTTCATCCACACATCTACAAGATGGATTTTGCATTCAGAGGCACTCTCCAAATTCTCTTGCAGAACACGTGTGATTTCACACTAAGAGGGCAAAATGCATGAAGTAGGCTGACCTCAGCAGTACCAAAATTTGGCCAGTGTTGGGGCACCCATTTAATGCCTCAGGGAGGCAGTTAAGCATGTTTCTATTTTAAAGCCCAGAGTGTTCTCATTGACTTAAATCGATTTTTCACAGGGTATAGTCAGAAATGAGCATATATACCATGATGAACTAATACGTATGCCAGCACTTAGTGCAAAAATCCACAGAATTTGTTCATTTTTTCTTATGCTCCAGTCTTCAAGATGACTCCATAAATTTTTATTGTTGGTTAAAAATCACTGAAGTCAGTTTTAGCAGCACGTTGGTAAGTCAAAAGAATCTTTTGCCCAAGATGCAAGCACTATGCCATAGTCCCTATGTTCAAGTACAACCAAACATTCATTCTGAACAATCACATTTTTCTCTTCCTCTATTTAGGACTACTACATATTTGGGCTGAAATTGAGATTAGAGATTATGTATGAGACAATTACACATTTGTTTCCCGTTTGCCTGATCTGAAAAAGAACAGCTATAGAGAGAGGGAGAGAAAAATCCATAGCAGTGTTTTCAATAGGGCACAGTGAATTGCTACAGATAAGCAACAGTCTTTTCTCCTTATTCAAATGTTAAGCTTTCCCAGGCAAATAGTATTTTCCCCTAAGTAGTTATTCACTCATCTGTAACTCCAGGCAAACAAGTCCTTTTCATTAGCAGGGTCACTCTCACAGTTTCATTTTAATCAGACATTGCTTTTGTATTGCATATATTGGATGTTTTTTCCTTGTTGGCAGCAAAGCAGCCTCTCGAGACCTTTGACAGTAACTTCATGCATTCATCTTTCATTAGGACTAAGCTCTCTCAGATCACTTCATATTTATCAGAGCCAGCAGCTGAAGAGGTACTGCAGGATCAAGTGGACCAGGCAGCCATGCACTAGCTTCACCCAGCACCCTGGTGCTGAGGCTGGGACATGGCTCTTTTCTGCATCTCCTCCCTCTTCCAGCTTCTGTTAAATACTCTTGATGCAACTCGTTATCTCCAGGCTTACCTGGAAACTGCAGACACAAAGTAAGTTATCGTTCAGGCATATTATGCTTGGCCTGGTGCTAACACAGAGCATAGATTCAGTCCCTGGAGAGCTTAGGGTTGAATTTTGGGGAAAACCTGAGGATGAAGAGACAGCTGACAGGTGGGGATACTGGTGGGAAGCCACAGCTCAGAGCCAGCCAGTCACCAAACAGGGGCATGCCCTGTCGACACAACCCTTTCATCCTCTACCTAAGGGGTTGGATGGCTTCTCCTTGTACTCAGGACAGGGTTGCTGCTGGTCTTTGTGGTTTTCCAGGGCTCAGTGAGTGCCTTCTGATGAGGATCATGATGGGGAACCTGAGTGAGGCTCCTGCTTTGTGTCAGGGTTTGGAAGGTCTGTCTCTTCCCACCAGCTGCAAATGCCACACAGGGAGGCTGGTCAGCCAACAGAGACACCTAAATTATGTCTTGTATGAAGTGGTGCAAATATTCACCCAAAGTTATAACTACTTGAGTTTGCACTGAGTTGACTTCCCACAAGTAGAGCAGATCCTGGAGGGAAGGCGGCAGAGAGAGGGACAGACTGGAATGTGATTCCCTTGCATATCTGAAATGTTATTTACTATCTAGTAAACCCATTTAATAGCACCCTGCGTTTTATTTGCAAACACTGCTCTCGACACACACTGTATATCAGTCATTGTCTGCTTATGGAACCTTTCACAATAATTTCTGGGCAGCTTTAAAAAGCTGCCAAAGAATTCCGTGTGGCAGAGGTTTGAACTTCATTGCTGCTTTTCACAAAAAGGCTGAAGAATAAATAAGAGAGACGGAAAAAATGGATTTCAATGACCTGCCTGAATGCAGTAGGCCCTAAACCATGGAAAAACAGACCTTTGGGGGGTTATACAGTTCAGATAACCTGTTCACAACTTTCTGCCTGTGGATCACGAGTTCCACAGCCCCTCTGTCTTTTTTATTAATTCCTGAAGAAAAACAATAAATAAACATCGTGTTGTTACTGAAAAAGCACCTATGAGACACAGAACAAATATAAACTGTACTTTAAGTAGTCCAGTTAGATTGTACATGCACATCCTAGAGAGATGATGGACAGGTAAGGAACGAAATCTCTCCATTTAAAAGAGATAGCTGACTGAACTGGTTTGTTTTTGCTGGCCACACATGAATAGGATTGTGCCTGTTCAGATTACTTTTACATTCTCTGCTGTTCCTTGGGGACAATACCTTGTCTTCTTAAGCTATTTAGTTGTGCTGATAATTTTTATTCTTTACACTAGGCCGTTAGCCAAGGCAAATGTTTGTGTTGTTTTAAAAACTTGAAGTGTATCACTGTGGGAAACTTAAAATATACAGATAACTTCAGAAAGCATTTTTGAAAAAAATTGTGATAATATCCCATGTTATTTCACTTTCCTTCTGTTAGTTTTACATGTAGCAGCGGTCAATGCCTTCAATGGCTGTTTTTCTGTCCTCCTTTCCTATTTGAAATATATGAAAATACTGATATGATGCTAATTGAACTGAACCATCCACATTTCTGTACCAACAAAAGTTACAGAAGAAATCAAGAAGCTAAAATCAAACATGTTTATCATTGAAAGAATGTGAGAAATATGTGGCTGAAATAAGAAAAACACTTTAAAGTGCGTGTATATTAAATATTAGCACTAAACAGAACTCAAAATGGTAATGGAAGGACAGGGAAAGTTTAATTGAAAATGACAAAATTAAACAAGAGACAGCCTCCGAGTTCACATAGAGAACATTTGTCTCACTCAAGTGCTACCAGTGCTGCATACCAATGGTATGCTGTGTGCTGCTGAGCATGCAGGGACTCAAATCAAAAAGATTACAAGTTTGGCTTGTGAAGCCTGCCTCAGACTCTAAGTAAAATAAAGTTAGATGGCTGAAAATATTCCAGGACTGCTAGGCACTGACCAGGAAAGCTTTGGGGAAGGAGCAGAAGCAAAGAGGAAAGTGTCCCAGGCTCTTTGCTGCTTTGCTGCAGCTCTCCCTTACCCCAGGGGTGAAAGCAGAGGAGGATCCACCACAGCAGGGTTCATCTCTGTTGCCCACTCTGTCCTAGAAGGGGATTCTGGCAAAATCCACCAGCCAATGGGATACTGCTCGCTATAGAAGGAAATATTACTTCAGGGTGAACCTGACCTGCAGAACCTGGGCTTGCACATCTGAACTCAGCTTAATCTAGAGTTCAAGCAGGTAGGTTTTGATACAGTGTTAGCAAGTTAACTCAAGCAAACACCCGCTGTCAGCCCAGCCCAGCATCCCATATTTTCTGCCTCATTTTTCACAGTGAGGGCATTGTTATTTGTTTAGACAAGCCAGGGACTGCCCTGCTTAGAGCCTGACACCTGTGAAATACACGTGTCTGCTAATCAGACAATGAGCCCCCATGTGTCATCGAGCTAACAGTGGTCCTGGCATCGTAGTGTGGACCCAAATCTATACACCAGCTTGTCCTCATGAGTCATCATAACCTCAGACCCATCTTCCTTTTCCAAGACACACACAGAGGCACAAGTCCCCACACGTTTGTTGTTTTAGGAGCAGATGACATTAAAGCGGTACAGAGTTGTGTAATGTAGCTTTAATAAGCATGTGCTTTCTCTTTGTCACTGCTTAAACTGTACTTTTATGCCCAGAGCCCAGGAGTCTTGCTGAAATCTGCAGAGCATTAACAGCAGGGAAGATGAAGGGGTGTCAGACCCTCCCCAGGCTGGGGAGCACGTCTGGCTGGGAAGGCTGTGTTGGGAAGAAGTCATTTTGATGGAATTATAGGAAATAGTAATCAGGGTTGTAGTGAGAACTCTCTTCCTCCAGTTAATGTATTTTCTTAGACAAAGAACAGGAAGTTATAACAGAAAGCTCCTCTGTGCTCCTTAGGCACACAGCAACCGGTATCCTTCAGCTTAGCACAAATCCCCTTTGAGTGGGGGCAAGCGGGCGATCCCCCCTGTCAGCAGCACTGGCCTGGGCATGCTCCATCCAGTCTCTCCTCTGCCCACTCCAGGGATGCATTTCCTCTTCCGTATACCTCCTTAAATACATGATCTGTTGGTGGAATAAAAAAAAGAAATTACAGTTTTTGCTCCTTTTCACTGAACTGCATCCCTCCAGCTCTCTTGCTGGCTGTAAGGTTCTTAGAGTGTCTGTATTTCAGCAATAACCATTCCCTAACCAAGGTCACACATACTGTCTGAGTGCCAGCAACCAGAAACTTTAAATAAAGTGTTAGTGAAGTGACTGTACAGATCTCTTTTTCGCAATAATCTGCTTGCTGTCTTTCATGTGTTGGCTTATGAGCTTTACCTCCTGTGGAAAGTCAATGGGCTCTAGATGCACAGTTTTCCAGCATTTGAAAAATATATCAGTTTTGCTGGAAAGGGAGGTGGTGTTTGTTTTTCTGTGGTGATTTTTGTTTTTATTGCTCTAACTGCAGCTTCAGAAAATGAAAGGTCTGTCAAAACAAATCAGGAGTAGGAATGCTCGAAACTCACATTTTTGGCACCGTTCTGCAACATCAAGCGTTCATCGTCTCAACTTCTTTAAATGCTGAACATGGTTAAAATGAACCTCAAAATCAAAAATTAGTAGATGTCCCATTAATTATGATTCAATGTGTGGTAAGCTTCCAAAGTGGAACTCGAGGCCATACGGAGTTTTTCTGATGCCAAAGCCTGAGGACTTCCCCAGCTCTGCTATTGCTGCTTTAGTCACTCTCAACACATTCCATCCCCACGACTCACTAATAGCAGAGGAGACCAGAGAAATCCCAGTTTTACAAACAAGTGCCACTGATCATATTAATCATCCTACTAGTGCAAATACTCGTAACGTTTACCGCTGGGAAGTACAACACTAGTTGCCATGAGGTTACTTAGGCATATAGTTTAAACATGAGAAATACTTGCAGGTACCAACAAATGTTCTCAAAGCAATTCTGTGCAGTGAACTCAGGTATCATGGATTACGAGCCGCCAATAGGCACCAGGATGCTAAAACACAATGCAATTTGTCTTTGCAAATAAACCTACATCACTTTCTAATTAAGCACAAGCAAGTGCATGATTGATCCCTCTGGTACTCGAGTCCTAGAATACAGCCTCATGATCTGGGTGGAGGACAGCAGGAGGTAGGAAGGCCAAAGCCCACATCAGACATGCTGTCTGTGGTAGTGCCAAATATTTCCAGTGTAATAGGTCTTCAGCTAATTAGTTAAGAAAGGGTCGAGAGAGAAAGCTATAAGCTGAATATCATTATCATGATATTAGGGTTCAGATGCTGATGATGCTGAAAACTAGTCATGTTTATGATATGGTATATTAGTAATTAAATTGACAGTGGCGTCTGCTATAATAGTAGTAACAGCAATCAAATATCAACAATGAGCTAATAGCTGTGCAAAGAAGTGTGTGTAGGCTTGTATGCCACTGGCCAGCACATATAAATCTTGATGTGCACATTCTGAGTCCATGACTGAACAGGTGGATTCTGAGAAATTGAAGGTAAATATTTTCTAAAAATAAAAAACAAAGAGACAAACAAAAAACCCAAAGCAACCCAGAAAGTACAGGCAGGCTACCACATTTAATGCTTTCCATATGCAGCAGCAGAATCACAAAGTCCAGAGATTAGTAAGGGGGAAATTAT
>NW_008615177.1:0-8284 GCF_000691845.1 Merops nubicus | reverse complement strand
TAGGGAAAGTTTTAGAGGCCAAAATACTCTCGAGTCTGGACTCAGCCATAAGAATATTCCCTCAGTGAAGAACCATGATTCTCTGGTAATAAAATAATGGAAAGAGTAATGCTTTGCACTTGCACAGAACTGCATGGGAAGCAGCAAATAAGGACAGTACTTGCATCTATGTAAAAATAAACTCCAGGCTGGGCTCAAAGCCAGCTCTGCTGTTCACCTACACTTTGCTGCTGTAGCAACCCGAGTCAGCTCTGGGGTGAGCCATCTGCATTGCACAGCACATCTACAGCATACGTGGGGCCCAGAGCTCCACGCATAGCTCCACAGCTTCTCTCTGCCCTATCTGCCTGTGTGCCATGTCATCAACATCAGCCAGCTAAGACCACTTGAAATCTTTCCTAGGGGGCCACAACATTTCCTGCCTACCAGGGCAAAAAGGATTTCTAGGCATTTCAGACTGAATTCAACCTACATAAAAGGACAATAATGAATTCAAGGTTCTGGTTTTTAAGAGATAACCCAGACTTCAGGACAGGCCCCGACTAGCCAGTTAACTTTTGAGGCAGCCACAGAGACCATCTCTGTCTAGATCTGTAGGATGGATCATGGTGTCCACTCTGGCCAGGTTCTGTCCTTCAGCAGCACAAAAGAAGGGAACAGTTGACTTAAGGAGTTGTACATCACCATTCCCAAACACCATTCAGGCAAAAGACTTGTCTGGGGCATGCTGAAGGAGCAGGGATGGCCAAGAGAGGCCTGCTGGTTGTGTCTTGCCTCTGGCTGAGTGGCCACCACCCCTGAGATTGCCCAGTCACACTATAATCATCCTATCCAATAGTCATCCTGTCAAATCAAGAGTAGCTATTTACTGCTCCCTCCTCCTCCCTGCAGTGTGCTGAGCAAACATTTGGACTGATAGAACATGTTTAATCTAAGGAGGAGAAGTATCTTTATTAGTTTGTGGTGTCATTTTTCTTTCAAGTTCCATTAACAAGGTTTGGTGTGCCTTTAGATGGTATTGTATTATGATTTTTAAATTATAACATAAATCCTGTTGATCAGCAGTATATCTGCACTGATCTTGTTTCATTAATTCCTATCATTGCTCCTGCAGATTTTATTAATTTCAGTCAGTATATAATTAGGTTTTTAAGAGCCATCATTAAATTTCTAGCATTTGGAATAGTCCTCAGAGTCACCTTGTAAATGTGACCTGCTTCAAGCCCTTTTTTTTGCTTTATAAGGAGTGCTGTAAGATCTTTTGTTTTATTCACGAAATGTCACGTTGTATAATATCACAGCACTACATCACATAACACATCCAGTCCTGTAGTAGTAAATCCCTTTATGTTTCTACATTGTATTCCAATTTGCAATATTAATGCTGCAAGTAACATATAGTGACAAATGAAACTTTCAAAAGAACATATCATTTTCATTCCAGACAGCCACTATCATTTCCAGTAATGGGTATCCAGTCTGGATGTATGTTTCTAGTGGACTGTAACAGTACGACTGCTCAAGTACCAGTGATCCCTGTGAAACCACAAAGACACAGGTAAACTCTGAATAGTAAAACATCTCCAAGAAATTTGACTTCTCCATTTCAAAGCTTACTTTCTTGTTATTCCCAAAAAATACATAACAACAACCATAATCATAATAACAGTAACAGTCAATGGCAGAAATGTCTTCCAGTAATACATCAGCGCACAACTAAATCTCTGTGCATGGCACAGCAATTCAGCCTGCAAGTCCTGTCTAGAAAGACACAAGATTTGATGACTAAACCATGGATGTCATCAAGAGGCAATTTTGATTTTAGCTCTTGAAGACCTCAAAGGGTTTCCCACTTCTTTCTGCATCACCAGTTTTATGCAAACATTGCTACCTTTCTACCAAGTGACCCTTCCACCCTACCCTTTGTGGAACTCCATGTCTTCAGGGTTTCAAATCAGCCTTATCAGAGTCACTTTTTTACCTCATCAGCAATAGCTCAGGCATCTGAATACATTATATTCCTGCTCTGCCCACAGCTGTACTAATCTCTGAAAATGCAAGAAAAGGAAAATGAGGGATAGCTTTTTAAAACGTGATTGCTGAAATTTAGAGAAAAGTTCATATGAAGATAACTCCATCCCCTCCTCCTCACACACCTCAAACACAAGTTTAGATTTATTCAAGTTCTGGCTTTCCCTGAGGCCCCATTCTCCATTAGGAAGTTTTATTCTTTCTTTACTAACTGTTTATACCAGAGGTAAATCCTCCCAGCTGCCCATGAGGAGTGGAGAGGTTCCCACAGCACTGCTATCTCAGGGAGCACTACAAGCCTCAGGGGAACATTTAAGAGGAACATACACACTGCATGTCAGGACTACATATTTTTAAGGCACCAGTGATCCGAGCTTTTAAGTATCTTCTTAGATATGTCAGTACAAGTGACAACATCACAGGCAAGGCTCACAATTCCCTGCTGGCACTGCACCAGTGGCAACGCCGGGCTGTGAGGCTGCAAGGGTGCCTCAAAATAAATGAGCCCGTGCATCCCAGCCTCTCCAAGCATAGCTGCTTTCACCCCTGGGATTGTGCAGGTCACATTGGCCTCAACAGGTCAATAATTTTACCCTGGGGATCCATGTTTACCCATTTCTTTTGCACCAAAAGGACGTTCCTAGCAAGCCAAGTGATCCCTGCCATGCTGGGGGAGGCACATTCAGTTCATCAAGGCTCACAGGTAAAGGAGAGCCGTCACCGCAAACCCCAGCTCAGCTCTCAGCTCCACCACCTTCTGCTTCCCTGAAGCTGAGCAAATGCTGGGCTGAGAGGCTTGCCAGCATGCCTTAGGGTGGCCTTTCTTGTTTTGTTTGGGGTTTTTTTGTTCACAGATGTTAACATTTTCCAAGCAGTTACATGCTACCTTGGTGAAGTGCAAAGAAAATAAAAAGCACATCTGAAATTACATAAAGGATAAAGTAGAAGAGCATTCATTGGTTTAATGCAGCAATCAAGAATAGATAAGGAGCATATGCCCAGTGCTGGATCTGAGAAATTAGCAGTAATGCAGAAGACATTTTTAGCATGTGTTTCTGATATAAAGTCACTTTCACTCAAAGGGGAAATATGTTGTGCACTTATACTGATGTTTTCTTCCCTGATCCATCAGGTGAAAACCTATTGGAAGAGACAGGATAATGCTATTTCACTGACAGCACAATTTTCTTCACGCTAGAAATAGATTTATTGTGCCTTCTCAATCAAAGCTGATAGCATCCAGAGTACTACTATTTACCCCTCGCTGCTTCCGTCATCTGACATTTTTCTATAAACAGACAATAACTTAATATTTCAGCAGAAATTAAATAATTTTGCCTGGTAGAGGATGGTAAGCTCTGAGGCTGTGCAATCTTGATTTTACAGATTTAACATGAAAATATACCGCACATCTAAAACTAGTTTCCTTTTTTTTCCCCAAACTTAAAAATTCAGGAACTCAGTTGCTTTCATCATCCATCATAAGGATAATGGTGATGATGAAAAGACATATTATCCACACATTAGTTACTTGAAAAAAGTAAGTTTTAATACGGAAGTACTATAAAAAAGTTTGGGAACTCAAAAATAAAGGTTTTCATGTTACAGTCTGTTAGCTGAAATGTGGCAGTAAAAATGTACCCAATGGATCAGAGAAATCTTGAGTCCTTGTTAAGACCTAGGAATCCCAGCTTCAGCTACATTCAGGTGAGCAGATTTCACTGGGAATGTTACAAGTTTTCCAAACTGACAGGAGAAAAGGTTCATGTCCTCTCTTGAGGGGCTACACAGAACTGGGGGAGAGTTTTCATGGCAGGCTGTAGGCGCCTCATGTTGACGCTGCAGACCCACCAGCCAGGACTGCTCCATCCTCCTGACTCCGTGGGTGGAGAAGCCCCAATCTCACTCAGTTTGGCAAGATGAGCTGTCTGCCACAAGGGCCCAGATCTACCCAGGAGAGGATACTCCTACAGATACAGCAGTTTCCTATGTGGAGACAGGCAGAACAACCGGACCATGTCTGTATATTTTGCAGCTGTATCATATACAGCCTCAGTTGTTCTGCAGACTCGGGTGAGATGTGCAGTCAAATACATACAGGTAGACATCTACCCCAGCAGTGCACCAATGAGCTACCACTGCCAGCCCCACGGCATTGCTCTTAGACCACTCCTCACTTTAAATTCCCAGTTTGATGCCTACATTATTCTTTATGCAAGAAACAAACTGCTCCCATGGCACATGGGCTTCCACAACACAGTCATTAACTTCATACATGCGATGCTGTTTCCAACCCACACAGTCATTAACTTCATACATGTGATGCTGTTTCCAACCCCTCAGTATCCCCAGACTGGAATACCCGAGCTCCTCGTTCTCCCTTCCCACTAAAGGGAATCACAATGTATTTTTTATAAGGTTGTATACTCCCACATAGCGAAGGAAAACATGGTGCTGCTCTTGTGTGTGGGTGTCTTATAAAAGAAAATTGTTTGCCAAAGAAGCCCCACAAATTATAGCCTAAGGCATAAAAAAGAGATCTAGATCCCAACTCAGATTTAGATGTGAACACACTGTGATCAAAGATCTTGGAACTAAAGATAATTACACCCTACTGCAATGATCATTGCTGCTTTAAAAATAAATCAGGCTGGTTAGAATCTTTTCACTGAAAACATTTCAAAAGCAAAAATTGGAGTTGGATCAAATACAATTTTAGGAAAATGTTATTTTTTAACTGTTATAAAAGATATTGGAAATTTCCAGGCACAATTTGCATTTTTGTATTAATTATATTTGAACTTGAAGCTGAGGTAAGGTTGAAATTTTGTCACCCAGATATCTCCCAGAAAACATTTCAGGTGAACAAATTTTAAGCAGAAAACACTCAGTTAAAATTTTTACAAGAAAAAACCCACAGCCTCAAAAAAAAAAAAAAAAAAAGCTTAACTGCAGACAAATAAGCTTCTAAATTCCTTAAAAATAGGATTAGCTTTTATTTGTAAAAGCACAGCTTTTAAATAGACATCAACCTAGCCTTTAAACGTGTGAGCTCAGCACATTGTCGCCAGAATGACTGTAACTACAGTCATTGCTAAAACTGACTGGTGACACACTGGTGTACTGAAGAGTTAATGTCTCAACACGTAAGTTATGGAAATGATTGCTATCATGCACAATGGATGTGTTTTATGAATTGGATGGATGAAAATTAAAATCCATTATTACTGTAAGCACAAAATTACATGGATAAATTTAGGAACTATTTTCAGTCTTCCTATGCCATTAATCCTTCTCTCTGCTTCTCCCATTATTACCACATTAAGTTAACAAGCCTATAGCCAGAAGAACTGTCACAATTAGATTCCACTGGTAACTAATATAAAGAATTTATTTCAATTCTGAGTTTAATCAATATGTGGCCTAATTTTTCCATGATTTCTTCTGTGTAGAAAATGCACAGAATTTCAATAGCCATTTCAGAATCCCTCTTAAAAATTGAGCACTAGAGATCATATTTTCCAAACCTGCCCAGTCTGTGTCTTCTAATTAATGACGTGGTGCACTAAAATACATTGCTGTGTATTTTGTAAAGTGTTGCTTGAAGTTTGATTTGTATGACTGCCATTGGCTTTCACAGCTGTTGCCATGAATACCCCAAATCATTATAAAAATAATAGATGTCTGCACAGCAGAGTAAAAGCAGAAGTTGCAAATAACGTGCGGGGGAATGACTATGCCTAAGTAAGCATGCCATCCCTGCTCTAGACCAAAGATTGCTCCTCCAAACCGACCGCCGTCCAAGAAGAGAAATGGCAACGGTGAGTTCTTGTGCCTTGAGCTCAGCAGCAGAATTAGCACCAGCACTTTTGGAATCTGTTCAACAGAATGGAGAACAATGAGTCATTTCACAGAAGTCAAAAACTGCTCAGCTGAGAGCAGCTTTTGATCACAATCTCTCCTATGGCCCTTCTCTGGCCAGGGGCCACCAGCTCACCTCAGTGTCCCCGTGAGGTGGCCAGTGGCCCACAGAAGCTGGCAGCTTCCCCAAGAGCAACATGCCCGCCAGATCCTTTTTGCTGGTGGATCTATTCATCACTGAGTTCTGTTTAAAACTGTCCAGCTGCAGAAACTTGGCAAAGGGACTGCTCTGCAACACAAGCACTAGCTCAGCTGTCACTCTGGATACAGGGCTTTTACACAGTGTGACATCTGCTCTGATGGATGGTGTACCCAAACTGGTGTCTATGTAATAAATGCATAGGAGTGAGTAAGCACATTTCATTCCCAAACAAATATCATGCCTAGGAGAACAAGAAATCAACAAACACATTAGGGAACTGAGAGGTCATGGGAGGGAGCTTTTCTCATTAACCATTTAACTGCCAAGAAGCTGAAAAGAGTAGTCAGTCAATGCATGGAGAGCTAAAGGTCTCCATTGCCGCCTTCTTTCCCATCCATACCAGCATCTCACATTTCTGACTTCTGATATTGCAAAATGTTTTATGTCTTAGTGTAGGCAAGAATCACTGAGATCACCACTCACAGCAATCATGATCTGAAATATTCTGGTGTGTTGGTTGTAACTTTAGCTTCTGACACTGAGCCACAGTATCCAGCAGTGGTGGAGCAGCATTACCCCTCTACTAGTATATGCAGGATTTGATTCAGCTGGTATCATGGGTAAACAACCCCTGAAGGATGAGCTCTGCTGGGTGAAACCTTGCCCGTTGTGTGCACTGCATGGCCAGTGGCCCTGGCCTGCCCGCTGAACCCTCCAGATCCCTCAGGGTTTGTTCAACCAGCACAGCACATCTGCCTGTGTGAAGTCTGCTAAGCCACTCTTTGGACACTGGTGTGAGGGAGTCCTGATGTCCTTTTTAGCTTGAGTCACACAGCAAAGCTTCACATACAGCCACGGCCTCTCTTCTCAGAGCCAAACACCCCCAGGGCCTGAGTACAGTGAGTTATCTCTGTTTCTGAAACACTCTGTCATATTTACTTCATCACTGCATAGCTTTCTGCCAATGTTTCTTCCTGCAGAACGTGAAGAGAAGTCTGATTTTCCACAGCTATCCTAAATTCCCAGTCACTGCAGGTACCCATCCTTCTCTTTCCTTGTTTTCTGGGGGCCATTTCAATGGAGGGACAAATTCTCTCCCTTATTTCCATCAGCACACAGTTCTCCTCTTCCTCATGCCTCTAGCTGAGGCAGGAAGGGAGCAGGGGACTAAGAGCAAAGTGAGCACAGACCTGCTCGTGGCACAGAGGCAGCCCTTTCTGCAGTGTGCTACGCCCCAGAAAGCTTCCTCCAGCCATTGGGTGGTCCAGGATCCATAATTTGAGAATCACTGACAGGGAGAAACAGGCTTTCTCTGTTCTAGTCCCACACCGTTTGGTGTTTTCTCTTACAGGCTGTTCTCTCCACCTCACTGCACAGAGAAAACACCCCAGAGTATCCTGTTCAGAGCCACTTCCTTACCCTACATCCCAGTGGATGCAGCTTCTGAAAGGAAGCAGAGTCGGCAAGGATGGAGTGCTTTTGGGAATCATTCCCAGCGTATGGAGACTGCATTCTGCAGCGAGCGAGGGCAGTTGCCTCAGCAAGTGGAAAATGGGCTTCACCTCCCTGTGGTCTCACTGTGGTTTGCTTCCCTTGAGATATTATTTTTGAGCAGCAGGCAGGAGCTCTGTGTTTCTTGTTCTGTTTAGTAAATCCAATAACCAAACCTGGCCCACTTCTGGGTGGTCCTTGCAAAATACCAGAAAACCACGCCAAGGCCATGTGATATAATAATAATAAGAAGAAATACAGGGATTGCTTTGACAGATACCTCAAAATCAGATTTTCAAGAAATGGGATGTTTCAACCAACGTGTCCATTCCATTTGTGGCTTTTTTTCTCTTATTCCTTTTACTTATCCAGTGCCTTTGTTCTTCATTCTGGTAAGCCAGACTAACCAGCCTGGAAAACGAAGATCAGCGATGCACGATGCTTGATTTGGTCTTTGGCTGGGAGACGTTCCACCACTCGGAACGCCCTCCAGGTTAAGGAATTCAGGTCTGAATTGCTAGGCACACTGCTTTCATGACCAAGAATAAGAAAGAGAGATGCACAAAGCCAGCCCTTAAAGCCCACATGTGAGCCTGGTTTCCTTTTATTTTCCCGAATACTTTGTGGGTAAGGTTAGTGCTCGAGGACTAATCTCAGCGCGGAGGGCCAGCGTGAAGCTTGCCAGGCGTGCCCGCCCAC
>NW_008615176.1:0-6547 GCF_000691845.1 Merops nubicus | reverse complement strand
CCCCAGCCGAGCGCCCCCGAGCCGACCGCCCGAGTCTCGTGTGGCCGAGGCCGACCTCGGCTCAGGCTGGACTCTGACCACACGGTGGGATTGTGCTCGACACGGGTTTCAGTTTACGCTCAGAAGACACGGTGAGCATGACCATACAGAGTCCTGGTCGCCAAAACACTCCTGTGTTCCTGCCCTCATATAAAACCAAAGCAGCCCAAGTCACTTCTGTAAGCTGTATTGCTGCGTGGAAAAAACAGTGGAAAGCTACTTTTCTGGGCTCGAAAATTAAAATATACAGATACTGTTAAGAATTGAAACATCCAGTCAGTAGAATTCTCTCTGGAAAAGACTTTGCAGAGGAAGAGAGGCTTCAAGCAGTACGCAGAGACATCTCATCTCCTTTTGAAAAAGTTGTGAGCAGATCGCAGGGGTTGCACAATAAAGTGGTCTAAAGCAGGTACTGCAGGTTTAAACAGTCGAAACATATCTTGTCCTCTCCAAACACTGAACTGTATTAGATTACAATCTCAATTAATACTTGACATTATTTCTAACAGTGAAAAGTGACATCATTTGCACCTGGCATAGTAGCCCACTGCTCCAGAGCCAGGAGCTCTGTGCTGGGCTAGATGCCTAGAATTTCCCTACTCCTCTGACCTCAGCTGTAAAAAACATTGCTATTCTTCTACGATGTTTCCTGAATTGAAGGAGAGAAAAATATCCCAGAAGTTCACTTGTAATGAGAGATGTTTCCACTGGGCAGACACCAACACAAAAACGGAGCAGGGAGCTGCACACAACAGAAAATGAGTCTTAAAATACAAACAAATCAAAACCCAATAGGACAAAGGATCAGAGAAGTCTAAATGGATTAGACACCCACAGGTGAAAAGGGAAAACCTAATCCCCAGAAGTGGCAGCACAAAAAGGAGACAAGGGGGGAAAAGAAAAAAAAAAAAAAACAGACAAGACTGGAAAATCAAAGGGGTGGTGTCTATGGAGCTAGGTACAGGACCCAGGAAGCAAAGGGAAATCAACCACGAGAGAGGCAGAACATCCAGGACAGTGATTTTGAGTAAGAAACGTCTGGATTAGAAAAACAAATGGATGTGATGGAGGAGGAACATGCTGTATTGCACTCAGGGGAACACCTGACTTCAGCGTGGCTTCTCACCACCTACAACTGCACCCTGTGCAACCAACAGTGCCCCAGGCAATGTCACCCCCAGCTGTGTACCTATGGAGAACACCAGCTTCAGGAGTGTGAACCACAGGTCCACGTTCCACTCCTTAATGGGTGTTCAAATGAATATTCATCAAGAACTTCTCTCCACATCCACAGCCACATCACTGTAATGATGTTGAACATTCCTTCAAAAATAATTTCTCAGATACGATGAGAAAAACTATTAGATAATGCTCCACACTATCAACACACATAGTTAAATACAAAGTCACATAACACTGCCCCAAGTACATTATCTATTTGTTGGCTCTGCAGCAAAAAGCCTTTTCACTACTGAACTATTCTTTAAAAAATTTTCAGTAACTGCTAGGATTCTATACTGACCCACCCCTATCAGTCCCTACCAAAATATTTCCGTAATCATTGTGACCCTGAAAAACTTTAAGTTAAAGGACAAGCTAAAACAACAACTTGTTATTGTTAACAATAACAGCAATACAAAAATAATTCCTATTGTTTTTAACATGCCGGAAAACATATAAGTTATCAAAATGTGTAAGTCACATGAATCAAACACTTTTGAGTTATGAGCATTTTTGTTGAGTAGCACAGAACGAGAACACAAGTTATAAAATCTAATACCATTCAATGACAGCTCGTGGAAGGCTTCCCAAATTATTTGTCCATGTGCAATGAAACAACCAGCCCCATGGTGAAAGACGAAACCATTTGTATTTAATGATTAGTAATCTAGTTAACATTTATGCCACAAGTATGTACATCTGCTTGTCTACATTCACAGCATAGTTTCTTCAGAACACTAGTCTCAGGTACAAGCCACTGACACCATCCTATCATTAGCTAAAAACAAAGGGAACTTACCTGTACTGACTAATGCTGCATAATTAAATAAGGTAAGTTAGGAAAAAGTGTACCACCATTTCTATAAGTTCCTCCGTTAGAGGCTCCACAAGTTCTGCTACATCAAAGTGAAGGCTCTACTACCAATGCCAGTCACCAGCTAAGGACACCCAAAGACCACCAGAGTATCAGCAGCTCCCACAGAGGTCTGTGAGGCCAGCCTCCCCGGAGCCCTGCCTCGCCCTCCTCCCTCCAACACCGCTCCCCTGGGGGCATCAGCATATGGGCAGGTGCAAAGAAGATGGGGAGTTAACAAATAAGCGCTAAAAAACCATCAGACATCTGATATAGCTGTGCACCTACCCCAAGAGTTCTGCAGCCACCTGTATTACTTCTGCCAGAGTATTGTCTGCGTCACCTTGACTTGAGAATGCCTACCTGAATGTAGCAAGCAAGCACGTCAACGCAGACCACGCAGGAAAGATCTATAGCTCTAAACTGTTCCACCTTTATTGTGAACTTCTCAACTCACAAATCAATACAATATTGAGTAATAAACAAAGAGTCAGAAATATTATTGAAAAAACCCACCCTCATTCAGAACTGTGAATCGTGGAGCCGACGCATTTTCCAACACAAGTTCAGGAAATAAAAAACTCATTAAAGCTTTAGCCAAAATTTCTAATTCATCAAAGGACCCTGCTCTGAATACCAATGAATTTCATAAAAAAAACAGCTCTTTTTTTTTCTTGTCTGCAATGCCTGTAAAATATCTCTAAGGTTACAAAACTGAATCTGATGACACTGAAAAGTCTTTCAGGAACAAAGACAGATGAGTAAAACAACCACCAGATCTCTTTAATTCCATGCAAAAGTGTCAACAGCAAAATCACTACATCTCTTCCATAGCAGAATATTAAATAGTTCATTAATATCCATTTTCCCTTCTTCTCTTTTCAGAGGCTACTAAAATTGTTTCTGTTTGATTTTACATGAGTGAAACTCCTCCCAAATGAAACAGGTACAAGTATCTTGAAAGAACATTCAAGTGCACATCATTCAAGACCTTGGCAGGCCCTATCTCTGTGAAACAACAATAGCATCCCACTAATAACAATGACTTGCTTAACTATTCATTTTTGTAAATAATGGAACTGAAAATTATCAAGTGATGGATTTACACTTTTACAATGCATCTCAGGGATGAAAATGAATAGGGACGAAGAAATTATGTATATTACAATGGGTGACACACAGAACTCAAGATTCTAGCTGACTCCAAGAAGAACACAAGCTGGAAAACGTGGCACTACAATTTCTAGCATTTTACCTTTGTCTAATACTACCATGAGACATCCTATATGTACTACTCGTGTTATAGTAGCACTTAAAGACTCCAATTAAAATCCAAACACCATTATATTAGGCAGAAATAGTATGAAAATTACAATAGGTGTCATAGCCATTTTAATTCCAAACAACCACAATAAATTACCTATTCCTCAGATATGCCTTCCTCCATCCCATAGTTACCCACAGAATTTAACATGTTAGTTCTTATATTCAGAGGGAGCATTAGAAGGATTGCTTAGGCAGCCTTTTTAGCCTTTCTTTAGTCAAAAACCATATTAATATTTCCAGCGGGGAGACACAGCTGAGAGAGTGAAAGGGAACTGCCACAGGGCTTGCTTTCCTTAATCACCTTTCCTGAGAAGCCACCCCTGGAACCACAAGACCCTGTGGACCATGAGCTGAAAAAGCCTGCTCCCCTGACGTGCAAGACGGCGATCTTACAGAAAATTCATGCATTCAGATTTTCTTCTCATTGCTCCTCCTTTTTAGTGAATTCCTTCTTTTATTTTAGCTTAAGAACTTACAGACTAAACACACCAATTTACTCTAGTCTAGGCTATCATTTTGCTATTAATATATTTGTACACTGAACAACTTAAGGGTACAAACCAGGTATGATCTATTCTAAAGTTACTCTGAGATAGAGATGCATCTTGCATACATGTCTAGCCAGTTGGACAATTCAGTGTGCTTGGTTTGACTTGAAGAGGACACCACAAATCAGCATAGACATTCAAAAATAAGATTATTTGGGGGTAGGAACCTGACAAAGGTGGTAACTCGTCTGGTAACAATGGAAAGCGCTAAGTTTCTATACAAAAAAAGTTAATACGTTGTGTTTAAGTAACAAATGGCAAGTGTTTATCCTGTGACTATTAGTTCCCTAGTAGGAATTTTATTATAAACAGTATTTCAAACACAGGACTTTAAGAGACAATATATAAATATTTTAAATGGTAAAATATAGGTGTTGGCTTTTTTTGTACTATGTCCAGAAAATTTGCACAAACACATCAAATTCTCCACCTAGGGAATTTACTTTATTGTTAAGTTTGCATTTAAAATAAATGTACATGACCTATTTTGGGGCTAATATAACTAAAAGGAACCTATTTGTTGTTTATTATTTATAGAAGATTCACTTCAGATTAGGCCTTTTGCAGACATGCGTATCTGTGTGGCATCATAAAGCATCTCCAGATATCCCCTAGCACTAAAACAGACGAGAAAATGACAAGTTAGGATGTATCTCAGCACACACAGTATTTTCTAAAACCTAAGATTAAAAGCTAGTTTTTTCCTCTTCAGAAAGGCCACATGAAAGAGCTAGTACCATGGTTAATGCATTGACCTTCTGTGTCTGATAATGACAAGTTCAAGTTACTAGAGTTGGATAAGATGTGGAACTAAAGTAAGTGCACTCAAGCAATGAGTTCTCCTTCTCTGTTAGAATCCTACTCGCAAAACTACCCCTATAGAAAGAAGGAAGACAACATTTTCACATTTTCAGCTTTTTTTTTTCTTGTAAACAGAGAAAAAGTAAAACATAGTAAAATCATGTATGTCATAGAAGATACATCTCCTTACATCCCTTGCATTCCAAACTGCCAGGAAATCAGAAATGCATTTTTATACAGCAAGTGGACTTGCTAAATTTAAGTCCTCTGGAAGTCTAACCTCTGCCTTTTGTTTTCAAAAGAGGACAGCAGAAGTACGTCAAGTATTTCTTCCTAACAACAACTAAGAAACAACTGAGCTGACCCAAAGCCTTTACTCCTAGCAGTCACATATATTATACTCTGTATAATTTTGCAGGTTCCAGTGTCTGGAGCCCTTCAGGGGCAGAATAAAACCTCTTCACAATGCTGATGGCATGGCTGAGGCCCAGCACAGAAAGCTGCTGCCATCACACTAGGCACCAGCACCAATAGGTAAATAAAGTAAATAGAGTTTGACTAAAGAAAGTATCTAATAAACTGGTTTTTTTTTTTCCTAAATCACTAGTAGTAATAATAACACACATTAAGATGTACTACTAATACATACAAACTACTGTGTTTTGGGACATTTTATATTTTCCAGTATTTGCATTTCAAATTATAGAGTAGTATTGCAACTTCTACATCTTTAAGTTATATTAGACAAATAATAAAGGCCAAAAAAAAAAAAATGCTAGGACTCGAGTTGGTGTAAATCATCATGTGCATCAGCAGCTTTTAATCATCAGATCATACTCAATGCTTTATACTGAAAGATTCCTGACAAGACAGAGTGTGATCACAAAAGGAACAATACCATTCTGGAAAAGACTGCCTTTTAAATTTGGATCTTGAAACAGTATTTCTAATTTCCTCTTTCTCACCCCCAAATTGAGCTAATCTCAGAAACAATAATTTATTTAGAAAGGAAAATTAATCTTAAGCATCTCCCAAAGTCTTGGGTTATTCCACTCCAGTAAATTTTTGTAGATGGAAAATTTTGCTTTTCCTTAGAAAACACAGTGATATTAAATAAATAAAAAAACAAACAAACAAAAAAAAAAACCAACACATACACTAGAAGAGCACTAACATTTCTAAAACAAGAGCTCCAGCTGAAGTTAAGAAATTGCCATAATTAAACTTGTCCAGGAAGACAGATTAAGGTCAAATATGTCTATTAATTTTGGATGTCCACTCTAAGCCACCTTAGACTTGATTTTTTTTTTTTTTTTTTTTGAAGCACTGCATTTCCTAGCATTTGATATGTTCCTAGAACAGCTTTTACTCCTTTCTGTGGTGGCTGCGATTTTCCACCACTTCTGCAAACCGAGCAGCACACATCAAAGCTGGGCACCCAGGCTGCAGAGTGGTCGCTCTCTGCGCGAGGGCCGAGCTAAGTGACTTGACCAGCACCACGTCAGCATTTTCTGCAGAGGCAGAAACCCCCCTGGTTTTTAAAGAGAATGTCTCTTTGCTCATGGAGTCCGCACTCCTTTTCCTGTGCACTGTATTAATTTCAACTTCTACCACTCATATCACAAGAGCCCTCTGCAGCAGTAAACTCCCTCTTTATAAAACTGAATCACCCCTATGACTTTCTCTGTGAACAGACTGGGTGTAAACACTTTAGACTCTGACAGGAACAAAGCTCTCCATGAGATAAACGGGGGGGAGG
>NW_008615175.1:1539-2724 GCF_000691845.1 Merops nubicus | reverse complement strand
TCTTTCTCCTCTTTTACCTGTAGACACCTTCTAGTCCAAAAAAACCCCCTCTCTCAAGGTGGCTTTTCCTTGGGCGGTCTTTTGGGGGGTTTTAATCCTTTGATGGGAACATGGGATGAAGAAAAACTTCTCCAGCTTGATCTTCCTCTCTAAGCTTCATGTTCTTCAGCTTCTCCCACTTGGATCAAGCCCGGGGGTGCTGATTTTGGGGAAGAACTCTTCAAAATCTTGCTACCAGGGGTCAGAGAAGGGTTAAAAGTGGCACTTCCAGGGTGGTTTCATGAGTTAATAACCACCCCCCACCCTCCAACTTCTGCCAAGTCAAACGTTCCCTTCCTGGCAGGACAATCAGCCTCGGTGGGGAGCGGCCCCTTTGGTGGGTTGGGGTTTTGTTGCCCCCCAAAAATGGAATTTTTGAGCCAAGAAAGGGAAAATTTGGGTCCTCTCTGCAATATCAAGAGCAAACATCCCCTCGTTGGGCTCTCTGCTGGTCGTGCTGAGGAGCTGGCAGCAGGTTTCCATAGCTACGTGTGGCTGGAACAGAGAAAAACCATCCTCCAAAAAACCAAACCCAGCCCAGCTCGGGGTGAGAGCTTCAAAAAACCACCTCAGGTGGCTGTGGTGGGGAGAAAATGGGGTCAGAGGTGAAGGAAAGGGGGAGGAGAGGGCTGGAAAGGTGGTTGGAGAGGAAGAGGGGGTGCCCACCGAGGGTCTCCCCATAGTTTGGCTTCCCAAGGTGCTTCCAGTGGCCGTGGGGTGAGCCCAGAGCTTCAGCAGAAGGTGGGAGGTAGAGTGGGGGTTGTGCCTGGTGGGCACCAGTTGAAGGTGGAGGAGAGGAACCGGCCTCAAGTTGCCCCCAGGGGAGGTGGAGGTTGCCCCTGAGGAACCATTTCTGCCCCTTCTCCATGAAATCCCCATCACTGAACCTCCTGATCCTTCAGCACCTTCTCCTGGGGGACCTCCCAAGCTCAGCCCAATCGTTCCCTCAGCTCTGTGGACCCCACTTTGAACATCATCAATGTTCCCCCCCAAATTTCCTGGCTGAGAGCTCTGCTGCCACTTCCACCCCTCACCCTGACAAGTCCCAGGAGGACTTTTTTGGGGTGTTGGGAGGGTCCAGCTGGAGCCTCCATCTCTGGCATCATCTCCTTGATGCCAGGAGGACTTTTTGGGGGTGGTGGAGGG
>NW_008615175.1:0-479 GCF_000691845.1 Merops nubicus | reverse complement strand
TCTCCGTGAGCCCAGGATGACTTTTTTGGGGGTGGGGGTGAGCTCCAGATGAAGCTGGAGCCTCCATCTCTGGCATCATCTCCCCCTTGATGCCACCACACCTTGCCTGAGGACTTCTCCTGCTCCCTCACCAGGACCTGGAGCTCCAAGGTGAAGCCCTGTCCCTCTCTCAGCCCTTCCCCCCAGGGCTCAGGAGGTGCTGGGACCTCTAGATGTAGCTCTTGAGCTGTCAAACCAAGAGGAAACCAGCCCCAGCTCCCCAACCCCCACCCTCCTCCTTCCCCAACCCTGCAGGGCCATTTTTGGACCCTCTGGGGGTGGCAGCTGCCCAAGGACCCACCGAGGCTTCTGCAAACAGGACCTTAATTGGCTCATCAACTGCAGCTAATTGACCACGTGCTTCTCCTCCCCCACCCCCCCACGCCAGATGCTGGGGAGATTTCCCAGAGAGCTTTGAGCTCTAATGAACTCCCCTGCTA
>NW_008615174.1:0-9831 GCF_000691845.1 Merops nubicus | reverse complement strand
GGTCCAGCCAAGAGACAAAAGCAGGGCCATGGAGATTTGCAAGGCTGCTCTGGGTCTGAGCTGCCCTCCCGGCCCAAGCTGCCCTCCTGGCCCATGGGCTCCACCAGTGACAGTGTCCTGGGGTGACAGAGTCCTGGGGTGACAGTGTGGCCTGGAGCTGCTCCCTGGCTGCCTCTCCTCACCTCTCCTCTCCTCACAACATAAGCCTCTCTTCAAAGTAGGATTTATTTCTGGCAGTGTAATCAAGACAGCAGTTAATCATGTCTAAGTGCTGCAATTAAGAGCTGACCTGAGAAATGAAAGGTGCAGCACTTGTGCAACTTTCATGTTTGTTTATTTTGCTTTTGGTGTCAATGTCCGTTTCACTTTTTGTTTATTTTGGTAAATTATACCCAAACTCACATTTGCAACACAAAGGCAGGGAAGAGAAGAAAACGTGGGAGGTCTGGCAGCACTTAAACCTCAGTTCTGGGATACAGAAACCATCACACATTCACAGGGCACAAACCCATGTGAGGAGAGGGTAAGAGGCGGGGGGGGGTAAGAGCACACCAGCATTTCAGTGGGGAGGCTGCTCAGGTGCTGGTTTAAAACTCCCAGCCCACCTCTCACGTCAGCCCCAGAGCAAGCTCCACTGCTTCTGTCAGCAGCAGGCACCTAACGCTGGCTTAGCTGGGCTCGGCAGCTTAGTACATTTTGGGCATTCTCAAAGATTTAGATTGACATTTACACTGGATACTTCTAAGATTTGTCTGGACAGGGTACTGGGCCATTTTATCTAGTCCAGGCTTTTGCCAAGAAAAGTTGGATCAGATGATCCTTGACATCCCTTCCAACCCGGTAATCTGTGATCCTGTGCTGAAAGCCTGGCTTTCACAGGCAGGCTGCAGGTACTGCATGCTGCTAGACAGCTTGTCATTGCTCTCACAAAAAGCATGTACCCAGGGAGATGTTCTTACATGTAATATTTTATCACCCATCCCTGTGCAGGTGCAGTGACTTTGTCTCGGGTGAAGAACAGCACCCTGTCGAGGACGGGCAGCACAGCTCAGTGCAGCGTGCTCCTGGCAGAAAGTTCATCAATCCTGTCTCAGAGCTGCGCCAGCTGAACCCTCAGTACACTGGCTGCATAATTGTCATCATCAGAGTTTCTTTATATTACAATCCCAGAGCAACAAAAACGTAATTACTTCACTTGCAGGAAATCTGGATCCCCTTGTAGACTACCTGAAAAGCCTTTCAGCACCCCAGCGGTGCTCCCCGGGCGGGCTTCTCTGGGGGTGCTGGAGGGCATTATGGACAGGCAGGGCCCCTCACGCCGGTTACTATGCAATAGCCCTGTTACCATCACATACTGAATTCCAACCAGTCCTTCCCCTGTGCTGTGCTGGAGCGAGGCCCCCGCGCTTGCAGCAAGGCTCCGATCAGTGCCAGGGCCGGCAGGCAGGATCCCCCCTGGCTGGGCACCCAGGCTGCCAGGGGCTGCGCACCCTGCTCAGCGCAGAGGTGGCGGGAGGAGTCACCTGCACCTGCTCCGAAAGACAAACCCAGCAGCCAGGGCAACGGCACCGCTCGGGTCCGGAGGGGCGGGTGGGGCTGCCCGGTGGGACGGTCAGGGGGGGCTGTGTCCCCGGTGGGACGGTCAGAGGGTCTCCCCAGTGGGACCGTCGGGGGGGCGGTCTCCCTGGTGGGACGGTTGCGCTGCCGTGGGCACACCTGGTGTGGGAACTTAGCGAGCACCCGGCAGGAACCCGCACCCGCTCCCCGCACAGCAGCCAGGGCTCAGACATCAGGGCTTATTTGCACTTCCTTGCTGACAGCCTTTTAGGGTATTCATATAGCAACGAGGGCAAAAACCCACCCACCCCCAGCATTTATTTCCCCGGTGTTTGGACAGAGGTTACACCGTCCTGCAGAAGCTCCTCTCGACACGCCTCTGCCTGACACATCGTGCAGCCCAGCACTGCATGGCTGGGACCTCTAACCTGCCCCGTACCTGGACATGCCAGCCTCTCTGCTGCATGTCACGGTGTACACTGTCCCACCCTGGTGTTTGAGTTATCTTACCCCGGGAGACAAGCACTGGCACTCTCCAAGCAGCACTGGTGGGTAACTGGAAGCCGTGAGGCCGCGTGTGCAGCACGTGTGGCTCCTCTGGGATGTGCAGGGACCAGCTGCCGCCTGACTGGGTCTCCCCTCTGCCACGAGGCGTGAAGGTGATGTCCCATAATCTGGCCACATGCTGAGCTGTGCTTCTCAGGGTGGGATGTGCCTGGTCTGCCTCATCTCTGGACCCAGTGCTGAACCCAGGCTTGGGGAGAGCCGCCCGTGCCACCCAGCTCAACCCACCACGCACTGCTCCTGCAGCCTCTCCCACAAATAAAGGCACCTCTAGAAACATGTTCGCAAGCCTGGGGTTTCAGGCAGGTCTCAGTGAGGCCCCTGAGAGCATGCTTTAAAGGTCTATGATTCAGCAAAATGCCTTAAAGGCCATGGATAATTCATTTATTGCCATTTTTGGATAAAGCTGAATTTTACAAAGAAATCCAGATGATATATGTGATAATCCAGGTGACATATGTGATTTAAAGTATTGAAGAGCCTCAGGGTAAAAGGAAAAAAAAAATCAAAGTGAGCAAAAAAAACAAACAGAAAAATCTGAAGTAAACAAAGAGAAAAGGAATGTTACATTTTCAACTTCGTAAAGCACAAAGCATTAGCAAATAGATGCTAAAGGCTATAAAGAAATAAAAAGATAAAGAAGGCACAGAGATGTCATTTCTTTTACAACAACATAATTAATATTCTTATTCTGTTGGCCTCTGTTGAATTTTCAGAGATTCAGGCAATGGAATTCCTCAAGTGATCACACCACTCCAGAACAAACAGGGCTGCATCACTGCTACTGCTGCTGCCTCCTTTGTAAGCAATACATCAACTTCCTTGAATTTTATCCCCACATAATGAGACAAACTGTTTTGACAGCGAGACATATGCGCCTTGCGTCTAAAAACTTCGAAAACCACCTGTCTGGGTTCCTTCATCATTAAATGAATTACAAAGAAAATAAAATACCATGCTTTCTCCAGACAAAATACCTCAGAAGGTGTCACCAGTTTGGGAAGGATGAATAAGTGAGATGTTGCAATTCCGATGCTACACAGGCTGGAAGGAGAACGTCCAGCTACCCTGGTGATGAGCCGAGGAGCTGTCAGTGTGGGGACAGGTCGGGCCCTGCTGCACTGGAGCAATTAGCTGAAGATGTCAGGACAGACTCTTGGCTGTGTTTGCAGGAGAGCAGTGAGAAAGGCCAGCTCCATCTCCTGCCTTCTCCCTGGCCTGAGGAGCGATGGGTCCCACACAGCCCAGTGCTGAAGGGAGGGCTGGAGTGTGTCCAGCACATCGCTGCCTGGGGGTCGTCTCCTGCATCTGCAGTTTGCTGAAGGACATTGTGGAGAGGTACTAGAGGCTGTGTTACCACTGCTCTCCAAGTCTCCAGCCACAGGGATGACACAGGAGTTTGCCTTTTCACTGACCTGGGACAGACGTGACCTCATTGCAGATGTCCCTACTCACTGCAGGGAGATTGTACCAGATGACCTTTCACGGTGCCTCCCCACCCAAGGCATTCTATGAGTGTATGTGTTCATGGATCAGCAGAAGGTGCGAGTCATTAATATTGCCTTCACCTTTCCACGAGCCTCCCCAGTCCACAGGAGCTGTGGTACATGGCTGCTTCATTTCTTGTAGGTCAGTGGACCCCAGGGATCTCTAACCCAGCAGGATCATCACCTTCACAATGACGAGGACACCCAGGATGGCAAAGTGCTGGATTAGGTGACCTCAGGCGCGTTTTTCCACTCTGGTCAGGTAAGGCCGAGGTTGTATGAAAAAGGAACATCTATAAAATAACAAGAAATGAAAAGCACCCTGTCCCTGACCTGTGATGAGTGCAGTCATTCCTCAGGAGGACTTCTGTGGGTCTCATGAGGAGCCATCAGGAGGGTCTCTCAGGACAGCTCTGCACAAGGCTGCAGGGTGTGTCTTCAAGGAACATATTCAAAGAGTGGGTCATCAGATACTCGGTGAGCTCCCGTGGAGAGGTGGGGGTGAGGCTGCTCCAGAGATGCAGACCTGGATCTTCTGGCAGGTGAGGAGCTGCCATGGGTCCCCCTGGGCCGCAGCCAGCTCAGGCTCCGCTCCCAGGCCCAGCCTGGGGCCAGCAGGAGCCCAGCCCCCGGGCTGCCCTGTGGAAGGGGCTCTGCTGCAGAGTCCTCCTCCCAGGCTGCACAGCCTGCACTGCCCTGGCACCCCTGTGCACCCCCTCCGGACGAGGGGATGGATGGGAGGAGCTGAGGTTCTGCAGCCTGCCGTGGGTGGGTGGGTGGTGCCAGCTGGGAACTGCAGAACACTCGAGAAGTTTCTATTCAGCCGCTGTTTTATTTCCTATTTGGGATAAAAGGCCAGGGGCCCAGACGCAGGAATAATATCTCATGCATGCTGAGACTTCAGCTTTTATTCAAAATATGTAATTTTATAGTGAGTGACATTTTCTAGAGAGATTTATTAAACAGTAAAACCAGTGCCACTTAGAGTCATGTAGAAACGCTTCGAAGCAATGTATTTCTGAGGAGCAGGTTGGTTGTTTTCCAGCTGGAGATGCAGCCCCTGCACAGTAAGCTGCCCCCCAGACTGAGCTCTGAAGATGAGGTAGCACCTTGTCTTAGAGCTCTGCCTTTGGCTGCTGTGCTGATAACTGAACTGTGCTCCCATACAGGTCAACACTGGCACCACAGCGATCATGTTTTGTGTGCCATAATTACAGATGAAAATCATAGAATCACAGAATTTTGGGGGTTGTCTCCACTAAACTGGACACTGACATTTTCCTACCCTTTTTTCCACTTCATCCCATTGAAGAGAAGATAGGAAATTTCCTCCAGAGCCTCCTGAACCTGCTCCAGGGAACCTGGCTGGGACAGGATACGCTGCTTCTCCAAATGATGTGACATGCAGCCTTATGTTAAAAAGCCCTCAGATGGTAAGAATTCTTTCATATCTCTGGGTAAGGACCAGATGAAGAATGCTCGTAGTTCATCTAGCTCTCTTCCACTCTTGTGCTTTTTGTCTGTCACACTAAAGACGTGGCAGCTAGTGGCAGTTGCTGCCTGTGCTGCTGCCTGTGCTCAGGTTACCACGCAACCCTCTCTCCAATGTGCTGCACTGGAGGTGATTCAGACTTTCTGAAATGCAGATTTTTTTTCAGACCTCTCTGCATTTTGCAGCTTTTTCCGAATCACTTATTTTAAATCCTTAATTAGTCCATGTGAGATAGTAGTAGTTATTTCTTAGTAATAAGGAATTACTTCTTATCCATTTCCTCAAATAATTCAGTAAGCAAATTAAGGGGAGCCCTGCTGTCCTACACCAACAGATAAGCACCCTGACATTGACTTCATGGCAGCATCTTTGCATAAGGTGCTTGTTGAACATCCACTGCCTGAAAAGGGGAGTTTCTTAAGCCCTCTAGACTTCAACAGTACAGCAGTGCTTAAAAAGTTATAGGAAATTCTCTGAAAATGAACTTTCTTCAACAGCCCTGAGCAAACCTGTACCTACCATGTTTCTCCAAGATCCCAAGGCTGAGCAGGCAGAGCACAGGACAGTGCCACACTTCTTTCTGGAAAATACAAGGAAGATGAATGAGTGACTGCACTTAATGTCCAAAGATTCAAGCTTTCTTATTGTCAAAACAAAGACAGGGTAAAAAAGGAAAGAGTTTAAGGGCAAATCTAAGTAAGCTACAAACCCACCACAGAGAGGCTCTTCAGAAGTAACTGCTGCATAGCTGGCACTTTATCTCAAGATAGGTTGGTTATTTTTTGCTAGCTGAGGGTGCAGCTGTTCATAAAGAACCTTTTTTACTTGCAAGGGTTACATGGTGGAAGAATTTTCTTTCAATTCTGTGCACAAAGATTAAGATTTTTGTTGGCAGAAAGTGAGAAATTAGCCCAATTTGCACAGTAATTAGTGGTTGCAGGTGCCACAGGTGCTGCTTCCTGTACTCACTACGCCCCATTTCCTCCCCGCATCTCCTGCTGTGCAGCATTAATTTAACCTCCTTCATAATCCCGGGCAGTTTCACTCTGTCTCTGCTAGAGCTGCTCTCCACTTTCCTGAATCCCACCGTGGCAGCGGCTTTCATGCTGGTTTGGCAGGGTGGATCATGGCAGAGATTGGTTTCTTACCCATTCGGTTTACTTTAGCTGTCCTTAAAAATCACTCTAATGACTCCACTTTTGACAGAAGGCATCTCTGACGTTCGGCTGGACCTGTTAAGTGAGCCAGCAGAATAAGTAGTTCAGTGCTGAATATTTGATATTGCTCCAGGACTCTGATGTCTGGACTCTTGTCCTGCTGATTTTCACTGAAAGGACGTGAAGATAGCAGAGTAGCTGATGGAGACACTTGATTTCAACATGCTCCAAGCTCCACCACTAAGGGACAAGTGGTGCTGGCAGCCTGTGCAGCACGTCAGCTCCATCCTGAAGCCGGGGACTCCAGCACATCCTTCCAGAGATGCCGCCTGCAGCTCCCCAGTGCTGCACTCTGCACTGTCTCCACCTGCCCTCCTCAGCAGTCACAGTGGGATAAGGTGTCCTGCCGTGAACTTCTCTTGCAGATTTTTGTTGCTGCATTTTCAAAGCCCAGTTCTGCATGACACCCTCTCTGCCAAAGCCAGGGTGATGCAGTACCCCCGTTGTCTTTATGCTGACATTTGAATCTTCATCAAAACTATTAACAGTGTTCTGTAACAGCTTATGTGCAACCAAAACACAGTTGTTGCCAAATGTCCTTTGGGGGAACAGCAACTCTGTAAACTTTGGTTTAGCCCTAAAGAGGAAGGCTGAAAAATCATAGAATCGTAGGGAGATCAAGCTTACCATCCTTGGTTATTCTCCCCGTGTGTCACAGGTTGCTGCATGGGAGACAAGTGATGAACAGTGCAAGGCAAAGCCTGTCTCTGTGCTGATTTTAATTATGAAACAGTTCTGGCACCACCAGGCTCCTGGGAGATGATGAGCAGCTTTCACAAACGTGCCTGGGCAGCCAGATGCGCCCTGGGAAGTCTGAAAACCTGCTGTGTGGACAGTACCAAAGTTGTTCCTCTGGCTCACCTTTACTCTTGCCACGTCCCTTGAGTGGGCTCAGCCATACAGCCACAGAGCCACAGCCAGACTCTTCCAGAAGCTGGAAGAGGCAGCAGACGACAGACGCTGCATTGCCCACATTTGCCATCTTTTGTTTCTGAAGCATGACAGTGGCTGTGGAGTGGGGAGTTTCTGAGGAATCATCTCCTCATGCCAACAACAACAACAAACGTTTCTCTGCTTTGGCCACAAAGCTGGTACGTGTTGAGAGGAATAACAGTCGTGTCTGTTGCCTCACCCTCTGACACTTAGTCAACAATCCACTCCAAAATGCTGTTGTCATCGTCATTCGTACACACAGCCCCCAAAATGTCTGCCCTTTGCCAGTGCTTTTTCACTGCTGGAGCACTTCAGCTGTCAAAAGAGGATGGGGGAAGGACACTAGTGCTGACAAGCCGGCACGCTGGCTGGCAGCATCTAGGTACAGCTGCACGGTGCTGTGTCTGAGCTCCTGACGGCGGGCGCTGTCAATACTCGCTGGTACAATTGATCCCATCAAGGTGATGATGACAGTTATAGATCGTTCCCAAGTGCAGGAGATGCATGTGATCTAGCAGTTTTCATACCAGACTTCCCTTCCCAGATCTGAACATAGATTGCCTTTAGAAAAGAGCAATGTGGCGCAGAGCTGAACAGCCCGTTGCAGCAGAATCCCTGCGCTCTGCTATGAGAGCTTCGCCATCAGAGCTGCACAGAAGCTCTAGGCAGGCAGCAAGCCCTCACGTCAGGGCAGCAGGGAGGAGTTTTGGGGCTGCCTCTCTATTAAAGAAAGACATAATTATTTCCATATTCAGAGGCACATTTTCCCAATCTGTTTTTCTAGTTTCCACATAACAGAGATCCTGTAAAAAGACCATTACAATTAAAGGCAGGAGAAAGAGTCACTTATCAAGGTCCCACCTGTACATACAGGTCCTCACCTCACGGCAGGGGAAGCGAATGGTGTGCCTCACCTGTGCAAATGAAAGGATTTTCAGGGAAATGACAGCCCACCTATTCATTTCAGTCCCCTTCTTTGCCAGACTTCTGGTTACCTTGGCTCCACCACGTGTCCTGCCCTGCCAGCTCCCCACACAGGAACAGGTGCCTGGAGGAGCCACGCAGTAGCAACCTCGCTCCTTCCCCAGGCACTCGGGGCTGGCTGCCTGTGAACTTGGGAGTCAGGCAGGCTGGAGACAGGTTCTGTGCCCTCTTTGCAATGGCCTCTGGAGAGCAGTGACAGACAAGGTGCAGATGAGCCTGTTCCACGTTCCTTTGGCAGAGGTGTGTGCCGTAGACACCTCACAGCCCCAGGGTTCACAGGCATGAAGCACCCTGGGGGTAGCTCAGCATTTGGGCTGTCAGCTTCTAAGGATGGGAGCCAAGATTAACGCCTGACCTATGCTCTCACAGAGCTGGTGCACATGACATAAGGTTAGCAAGGATTGCCATGGGATTTATACAGTCTGATTTTGCATCCATTTGTTTGGTTTTTCCAATCACTAATGGGATCACCTGAAGACTGAGAGGAAACCTGAAAACTCATTTAAATGACCTTCAAGGAAACGTGAACTGCTTCAGCAAATTTGCCTCAGGTTTCCACCATAAACTGGTGAGCTGGCAGATGAAGCATAGAATTGTCATGTGCTGATATCTACACATTAAATTATTCATCTTAATTGGTAACTAAAGCCTTGCAATATTTGTTAATTTTATAAGAATATATTCCTTTTTTTTTCTTCCATGGGGGGAAAGAGCATTGAAATATTAGAAAATGAAATTAAAAAAAAAAAGGCTACGTTATGCTTCTTGTTGTAAGAGTATTCACTGGAGACACACAAAGTTTTAATGTTAATGTCTCTGCATCACTACTCCCTGCATGCTAAAATAGGTTTGGAAATGCTTGAAAGGTTAAAGCTTTTGCAAATTATGAAACCAGACCATTTTGGAGCTATAAATCCTGCTCATCTGGGATAGTTGTTCTTGTGTAAAACCTCATGTTTTCTTGAGAGACTGAGCTGAATATTTATGCTTAGCACATCAAACACAAGGAAGGCACAGAGGTTCACTTGTCTGCAGTGGGTATTTAAGAGTTTACGGCTGATAATTAAATCTAGAAATTATAATTAGTCACTCACCCAAACCGGAGTGCCCAGTTTTTCCTCATTTACCTTTCCAGTATAGGACTAGTGACAGCTCACTGGTTGCTCTGGAGCAATGTCCAAATGTCTGGAGCAAAGAGGACCATGAGTGAGGTCGTGAGCTGGCAATGAAGCAAAGGAGGGGAACAAGCATCCTGACCAGCAGCCAAGGAGGTGTTTGAGGATGGCCTCAGTGCCAGGAGTGGTGAGAATTCAGTCTGATGTCTTTGAGGAGCAGCTGGCTGGCTTTTGGGGGGCTGCTGAAGCACAGCCAATCGTCATCAGCAAGTGGGGATCACAGAATCATTTAGGTTGGAAAAGACCTTTACAATCAGTGGTGTTTAAGGATGGCATTGTTTGCCAGGACAGCGTCTCCTGAGGCCCCCGTTCTGGGGTTCTGTGCCCGCAGAGGCAGCTGCAGCGGTGTGTTCTGGGGTGCTGCAGGGGTTACCCCACCACTGCAAACCCAGTGGCCGGGGCAGGCGGGCACCACCCGGGCC
>NW_008615173.1:0-5245 GCF_000691845.1 Merops nubicus | reverse complement strand
CACCCCAAACCGTTCTGTGATTCTGTGTTCAGGTGCCCAGAGCTTCCCGGCGCAGCCTGTCCCACCGGGACAAGGTCCACACGGACCCATGGATAGGCCTGAGACAGCAGCAGCTTCTTCTTCTTCCCAGCCAGGAGAACGTCTGTAACTCTCCACATTCTCCTGAGAAATAGGCTTAAAAACCTAGAGCAGGTACAACAAGCCACGGCAGTTCTTTAATCAGTGCCGAGGTACCCCTGGCAGGACCACAGCCCACTTCCACTGAAGTCTCTCCCCATCAGCTGCAGGATGGGGTTTTTTGTTTGTCCCATGTCTTTTAAAGCTAGGAAACTTCTGAGGAGCAAGAAGGCAGCACGTGGGACAAGCAACCCAGAGTGCACCGGGGGAGAAAACCAGACTCATGATGATTTAAAAACCTCCAAGCCCCAAGGGTCTGCTTGAAATACAACCCAACTGCAGGAGATCCAGGAGGCTAAAAGACTTTCTCTTCCTTCTTCCACAAGCAAGAGCAGGATCAGCCCCTGGTGTGATCTCTGCAGGACCCAGGATCCCACGATCTGCCCAGGAGATGGAGGGACCTTTCAGCTATTTGGAGACACCGACTCCAGAAATATGGGGTTTCCTTTATATCTGAAGTTTAAAGCTGAAGTTTCTCTTCCTTCCTCTGTGTAGAAGATGAATGAAAAGCACAAGCACAAAGCTCACATTGCTGCCAAAGTGACCCCTAAGAATTGACATTTTTAGTAGAGCCCTCCCCTCTGCTGTGAGCCCCAGCCAACAAGAGGGTAACTAAAGCACTGGAAATTCAGCATAACACAGAGCACACTCACACCAGTCGTTAGATGGATGGGCTCAATTTTGGGGCCCTCACTCCAAGAAAGACATTGAGGGGCTGGAGAGTGGCCAGAGAAGGGCAATGGAGCTGCTGGGGAAGGGTCTAGAGCCCAAGTGTGGGGAGGAGCAGCTGAAGGAGCTGGGGGTGCTGAGCCTGGAGCAAAGGAGGCTCAGGGGAGACCTTCTGGCTCTGCACAGCTCCTGACAGGAGCCTGGAGCCAGGGGGGGGTCGGGCTCTGCTCCCAAGGAACTTGCTTGGCCGTGTTGTTTCTACAGAGGCTTTGCATCCCAGCAGATACTTGTGCTGTTCAGACCAGTTCTTAAAGTTCCTGTGCATGCATAGGAGGAAAACAAACCCCGTGACAGACAGGCAGCCTTCTATTTCCAGCAGTCTGGAATATATTTTCAGACCAACTGTTATCCTATGTGACTACTTAGTCATGTCCTATGATCCTGTGTCCCCACCCCTGGAGGGGTTTCCAAGCCCTGGAGATGTGGTGTGAGGGACACGGGGCAGTGGGGACCTGGCAGAGCTGGGGGAACTGTTGGACTCCATGATCTGAAAGGTCTCTTCCAACCACATGATTCTGTGTGAGTGCCTTCAGAAATCTACTGCCCTGGACTCACTTACCTAAACAGGACCAATGTTTGGAACATGAAAATGAGGAGACTGGAATGATGAAGTTTGAGGAACTGTATGGTACTGCTGCGTGACGCTCCCCATGTAGAGAGAATAATTTCACAGGGGTGCTCAGGGATGGTTTTGCATGGAGGGGGGACCCGAGCCCCTCAGAGCACTGCTACAACCTGGCTGCCAAAAACCTCCTCCTGCACGGTGCTGCCCAGTGTGGAGCTACAAGGGAAAAACAAGTGTGATAGAAATGGGCTGTCTGCAGATAAAGCACCTGCAGGTTCAGAGAAACTGCCCCAAAAAAGGCCTGTCAACACCAGGGGTCAAATGGCTGCAGCAGGGCATGGATTGTCTCTCCCCAAAGGAGGAGAAGGTGCCCAGGAGATTGAGTTAGGGTGACAGAGACCTCGATCCTGGCCAACAGCTCGCTGGCTGCTGGAGCAGCTTCTAAAATGCTTCCTGCTCAGCAATTCGTTTCATGGGGTGACTGTGGGGGGGTAAAACACCCCCCTGGCACACACTTTGAGGTCTGGTGCTCCTGAAGAAACAGGGCCCAGGAATGAACCCCACATTTTAATTAGTGTTCTTTAATAGCCCCCCAAGCCTTCCCAGCACCACGTTGGGTGGAGCTGAAGCCGTGCTGCAACTCCAGCCAACCAGCAGCAGACCTGCAGCTTCACAGCATCCAGCAGGCAACTACCTGGACAAAATCAGTGCTAAAGTTTAATGACAAATATCAGACATTTAACAGCTGCTTTAGGGTGCAGATGGAGGGGAGGCCACCTCCCCCCCTCCAATGTCCAGAAGGGAACATGTGGAGCACGGACAGGTTGAGGGTGGAGGACTGTGTGCAGTACAGAAGTGCAAAGCACAACAAAGCCATCTGCAGAGCTCCCTCCCTTTTGAGAAACTAATTTATTCTGAAGTGGGGCCTTTCCTTGTCCCTTTCTCAAAGGGATGAAGGGGGGAAAAAAAGGAAAATAAAGCTAATTGCTGATTACAGAACAATATGGCTGCATGTCTGCTGCTCCTCAGCCTGTCAGCACGGACGAGATGTGGGGTCTGGATTATTAATTCCCTCATTAACTAGGAAGAGCAAGTCACCAGAGCCTCAACATGAGATCTTCCTACCCCTACTTCTGGCCTGGGTTTTGGGCAAGGGACAACATCCAGGGCAGCTCTGCTCCCTGCAGCCTGGGGAGCAGCACAACAGGGACCGGCCGTGGCCGCTCTCCTGGTTTGGGGTAAACAGAGCTGGTTCTGCTCAGTGATTTTACTTTTTAGCTAAAGCTCTTCTCATAAACTGCTCTGTCTGAAGTTAGCAGCGTTTTCATAAACTATCTGGCTTTAGCAGTGATAAGACTTCATGTTTAGAGTTACTGCCAGGGGTTGGGATGCAGACCAAGGCCACTGCTGAGCTTGGATCCCACACAGAGGGGGGCAGGGAGTGCCCCACACCTGCGGGGAGGAGCGGGCAGGAGAACTGAGCCCAGGGTTCACCAGGGGGGTGTTCCATCCCACAGCTGCCATAGGCAGCAAAGCTGAAGGATCAGGAGGGGCCGCCACACTCCCCAGCTCATCACTGGGGCTGCAGCAGTGACTCACTGGGGTGGTCCCTGTTGGCCAAAGAGGTGGTAAAGCCCCACAGCTGTAGGAGGAGCTGGGGCAGCTCCAGCACGGGCCAGGGAGCAGCAGAGATCAAGGGCCGGGTTTTCTTCCTTTGCACCCCTCACCTCAACAGGTATTGGGGTGGGAGAGACATGCAGAGCTGAACCAGCACCGAAGAGTAAAGGATGGGAAGGGAGAATTTCACCACCAAACACAGGGGGACCAGGAGAAAAGCATCTTTGCACTTCCTTAACTCCAGGAGCAGAAGCTTGGTTTGTCCTGCGGGATCATAACAGTGGAGAGATCCTGCAGGACAAACTCCTGGAAGAGCCCCGTGCCACCCTGCTCACTGCAGCTCAGCAGCCCAGGCTGGGAGATGGGGTGTTTGCCCTGTGCACCCCCAGAGCAACACTCAGAACTCTTTCAACCTTCAGGGACAGCTGGGACAACTTTTAAAAAGGAATGGAAAAATCTAACAAGAGGAAAAACTCCCCCAGCAATGCTGCATGGAAGCCCCGAGCTCCGGTGCCCGTGGTCACAGGAGGCTGTTTGCACCCCATTCTAGCACAAGTGGGGAGCAATGCACCCCTGGAAACCCAACACCGAGAGCTTCACCCCCACCCACAGCGCCTGCAGACTGTCCCCCCGCTGGTGGAAAGCTCCCAGTCCACGGGCAGCTCCCACACAGGCACGGGAGCTTAAGCAACAGGCATCAACCAAGTAAGCTCACCCTCTAACAGCAACAGCTCAGAGCAGCCTGGGGCACCCTGCACCGGCTGGTTCCTCGGTCGGGCTGCAGGGAAGGTCCTGGTGCTCTGGGGGGAGGATCACCAGCTCCCACCTTCCCAGGCAGCTGCTGTGGCTGCAGATGGGGCTTAAACCCACTCGTCTGCTCCAGAACCCTGCGGTCCTGTCGTTAAGTGGCTCCTGATTGCAGTGTCAGGGCTGGCTTAAGCAGTCATCTTCACTTCAGCACATCAGCTGCATCCCCTCAGGCTCCCTCCTTCCAGGCATCTCCTCAAGTGGGCTGGCACCAAGGCAGCACCCCCAAATCCCAGTCAGCTGAGTTATCCCACCCCGCCCGATGCCTCAACGTAGAAAGTGCTCGTGCTGCTCTGGCTCCAGTGGCAAGAGATGGGTTTTGGTGGTCCCCCTCCTTTTCTTCCCCCTGCGGGGCTAACCCAGTCAATACAAAAGGCCAAATTAATTCCTGGTGGAGCTCTGAAGACTGACTTGGAATTATATTACACCAAAAAAGCAAATTGGCTGTCAGTGTTTGGGTACGCAGCATACCAGCTGTGGTTACATAGGAGCTTCCTTGGAGATTTCTGTTTAAACATCAGCTTTTGCTCATTCATACCGGGGTGAAACATTTCCCCTCTTGCATCGAAAGGGGTTAGGAATGATTCAGGCTGTTTGGGAGGGGTCTGCCAGCACAGAGCTGTCATACAGGAGCTCATTACCTACCTGCAAAAACGGCAAATAAAAAGCACTGTAGTTGTGTCTCAGAGAATCGTGGGCAGGTTTTGAGCTTTGTTACTGCTATGAGGGTTTAATTTGTATTTTATTTTAGTCTTAGAAAAGTCAATGCTGCTTGTGTCAGAGTGCCAGGGAAGTGCTGCCCCTGCACACTGCAAAAGAAAGGGGATTGCTCTGTTCCATTTCTTATTTCACCCCTCAACACTTTACAGTCCTGTAGTGAGGAATATATACGCACCATTAGCCAGAGGAAAAAAACAGAGGGACAATTAATTTTGCTTGAGATGAGCTTCGTGGGGACCAGCACATCCAGGAAATGAGACCTGGATTAAATGAAGGCAGAAAATCACAGGGGTAAGAGTTAAAAACATGGCTCAGTGTTATCACAGACAGAGGTGAATGTGGGTGTGTGCTTAAGCCTATTGCAAAATAAGGATTAAACCCGAGGACTCTGCTTTATGAGCTGGATCGTGGCAGCACCAGTGAAAAATTCGTATGCAGGGGAAGAATAAACTGTTCCGCCGCACGTTCCCGAGGTAGCCATCATTTTATGAAGTGTGATTCACAAAAACAGGGAGGCTGGAGAGATCCAAACACAAAACACATGTCCCAGAAAGAGAGGATGGGAAAGCAGGCAGGGACTCCGTGGCCATCTGCGGGCGGCGATGCCGGGGGCCGGGGCTGCGGTGGCAC
>NW_008615172.1:0-1425 GCF_000691845.1 Merops nubicus | reverse complement strand
CCCTTCCAACCTAGAGGAGTCTATGATAATACAGTACATATCAAGCTTCAAATGGTGACGTGTGTGATTTCTGACAAGCTTCCACATTTTCTTGTACTAATGCTTAAACCTACCACAGAGTCCTTATGCATTGGTGCAGTTGCAGTAGTCCCTGGGGACTACTACCCCTGGATTTCATGGGGTACCACAAGGTCCCCAAGACAGACATGGGCTACTTCGGGCTGACCAAGGGAAGAGGAATACAAAAGAAGATTACAAGGTCATTTACAAGGCAATAGCCTTTTTTTTTTTCTGTTTTCCTAGATACACCAAGTAGTAATCTCATCTTGTTAGAATTACCTTGATACAAACATCTATTTTATCTATTTCAAAATTTCTGTTGAGATAAACTTCTAGAGAAGTTCAGCCAAAAAATTCCATGTGAATTCAATCAATGCCCTGGAAGACAGGGGGAAGGACTATTAGTTTTTTTTCCTGCCAGTACTTCATATAAATTCAGCAAAAAACCTGCACTTTACTTTTAGTCAATATACAAGTTCTTTGTATGTTTTTGTTTGCAGGGGAAACTAAAATTGCCTAATTTCACTGATTGAATACATTTTCTGCCAGTCAACAAGAGCTTTCAGCCTAGACAAAGACTAAAATAAAGCATACCAAATAAAAAACATGGACATATAATTGTCATTTCCCAAAAGCTTCTTTCAGTCCCAGCTTCTCAGAAAACTACCCAAGCATTAAAGCTGCTGCCTCTCAGGGAAACTGATTATAACTCAAAAAAAAAAAAAAAAAAAGAAAGAAAAAAACTCAACCCACATGTCTAACTGAATATATAAAGGATAATTATGTCATTAAAACTAACAACGTTTCAGATGGCAAAAGAATCACAAGGCAAGAATGGATGTATTGGACACCATCAGGCTCCCATCAGATTATTCACAATAAAAATGCAGCCGTCACCAAAAGAATCTAATCCTTGTATTTCCACTGATATGGCTCAGATGTGCACACTGGTATTTTTGAGCCCTAGCAGAGCTGAAAGTGTCAGCAATTCATTGTTTACTGTCTGGACTGAATTGACTCTTGGAGCTCCTTAATGATACACAGACGGCCAATGCTTCATCTACCAAGGCATGTTGATCCCCATCCAAGTCAGTATAAGCTTTCACATAGCTGTAAGGAAGGATCCTCCTCACGTAGTCCAAAGAGCTGCTCTCACAAAGGCTCTATTTAATCAGCACAGCTCCATCTTAACGGCGTGGGCACAGCAAAACAATCATCCTTTTAAGAAAAACGAAGTCCTGGAGTCAAAGAAACCCAGTGGGTGCTGTGAGGAACAGAGACAGCAGAGGGTAGGTATGCTTTCTAGGCAGAATATATTGTGAGAAAGAGTTGCTATCTCCACCAGTACCATTGCACAGCCCAAAA
>NW_008615171.1:3148-16346 GCF_000691845.1 Merops nubicus | reverse complement strand
TTCATCCCTTGGTTCGTGACATATGGCAAGTGGGTACTTGTTTGGATTGGGAAGACACCACCTGAGAGAGAAAAGGAACGGCCGAAACAGCTTGAACAGAGGGTTGCTTTTGTTCTTCTACATGGGTGACATGAGTAAATCACTCCACATAGTTCGCATGGAAGCTCAAGTGCCAAGGCAAGAAAAGCCGGGGCAGTGTTGGTGATTTGTGGACGTGAAGCTCACAGCAGCTTCATGCTAGTTACTTGGGTGTTGGTCTCTTCTCCCAAGTGACCAGTGATAGGACGAGACAAAATGGGCTGAAGGTGCATCAGGAGAGGTTTCAGCTGGATATTAGGAAAAATTTCTTTCCTGGCAGAGTGGTGAGGCATTGGGAGAGGCTGCCCAGTGAGGTGGAGGAGTCACCATCCCTGGAGAGGTTAAAAAACATGTGAACGTGGCACTTGGGGACATGGTTTAGTGGTCACAGGAGTGTTGAGTTGATGGTTATAATTGATGATCTTAGAGGTCTTTTCCAGCCTTTATGATTCTATGATTAATTTTCAGCAGCAACTTTACTGAAGAGAAGCACAGCATAATAAATTTATGGGAACAGATATTGCTGTGATTAATTTAACAGACACCTGAGGTCACTATTCCCTCACATAACACAGATCCAGGAAAAGAGGTGACTACTGATGATGCTTCTGGAACCTTGTGTCCAGTTAGAGTTGCTCTGACCTTCCAACAGATAGATTTTGTTCTTGTCTAGGCTACTGTTCTCATTAGCTGTGTTAGTTTAAATGTAAAACTGAAGAATTTAAGAAAAAAGCAAACAGTGATTCACACTTATTTTATAGTGAATATCAAAAAAAAACTTTGTGATTCAGAGCAGCTTGCACAGCTTCTAGGACATTCAGCACCAACAAGCCACAAATTAATAAAAATACCCACATTTAACTGTTGTATTATCATAACAACATTCAGATGGATAATTGGTAAATCCAAGCTTCCAAATTTAGTATGAACCAGGATCCCCACAGGGACCAGGCACATGCTTTGCTGACCAGAGGTCCTGGGAAGCCTGGAATGTTGGGCAGAAAGGAACCTCATGAAGTTCATCAAAGGCAAGTGCAGGGTCCCACACCTGGGGGGGAATAACCCCCTGCACCAGGACAGGTGGGGAGTGACCTGCTGGAAGCAGCTCTGCAGAGAAGGACCTGGAGTCCTGGTGGACAAGTTCACCATGAGCCAGCAACATGCCCTTGGAGCCAAAAAGGCCAATGGTCTTCTGGGGTGCATTCAGAAGAGTGTGGCCAGCAAGTCAGGAAGGTTCTCTCATTCCCCTCTACTCTGCCCTAGTGAGGCCACTTCTATTTGGTCCAGTTCAGGGCTCCCCAGTTCCAGAGAGACAAGGAGCTACTGGAGATAGTTCAGCAGAGGCTCCAAAGATGCTGAGGATGCTCACAAAGATGCACTGGAGCATCTCTGTGCCCAGGAAAGGCTGAAAGCCCTGGGGCTGTTCAGCCTGGAGAAGACTTAGAGGGGATCTGATCAAAGCTGATCAAGATCTAAAGGGTGGGGGTCAAGAGAATGGGTCCAGACTCTTGTCAGTGGTGCTCAGCAACAGGACAAGGGGAAATGGGCACAAACTAGAACCCTGGAGGTTCCATCTCAACAGGAGGAAAAAGGTCTTTGCTTTGAGGGTGGCAGACCCTGGAGCAGGCTGCCCAGAGTGGTTGTGGAGTCTCCGGCTCTGGAGAGATACCAAACCCACCTGGATATGATCCTGGGCACCCTGCTGTGGGTGACCTGCTGGAGAAATGGGGTTGGATGACATGACCCCAGAGGTCCCTTCCAACCCCACCACGCTGGGACTGTGTGATTCTCTGCTGTTTCTCCTGCACAGTTTTGCATTTGCCACAGATTCATCTCCCCCCTGCCAGTTAAGGTTTTGAGCAGACCTTGCCAAGTGGCTTGGTCCTTTGGGAAAGCCAGGCTCTTGTGGCCTTTTATTGGTTGCAACTGTGAAGTTCCAAACTGGTGATTTCCCCAAGGCAGCACATGCAGAGCTTGTCTTCCTCAGAGGTACTGCTCTTTCAGCTGGTCTTCTGTGGAGCCAAGGAGCAATATGAATGGAAGGAGTAATGTTTGGTGATTCCACTGGGACACGACACTTCCAGGGGCTCTTTTCTGTGAGATGATCTGCACTAAATGTACTGGGATAATGCTCCAATTTTTTGCCAGTTCTTGCACGTTTCTTAAGTACCTTGTGCGGAATCCAATTAACAATGCAATTTATAGCATGAGCTGCAAACGTTATTACTGCAGAGCTTCAGAGGCAGGAACAAGCAGACCTGAGAAGAAACTTCTTTCAAACACCTTTGCCACAGAGATCAGCATATTGTGACACTTTGCTTCCAGCTGATCCATAGATAAGACCCAAACCTCTGCGTTGCATCATCAAGCTTTAATGAGGTTTGTCATGGCACAGATACCGGTGCTTTAGTTTCCTTTTAACTAGGTAATGTGTTGCATGAAACTTCCACCTAGGCCATAGCTGGCACAACTCAGGACCTGCTTCTGGAATGATGTTTGGAAGAGCAGCAGTTTCTGTGCAGGCTGGGCAAGGGGTGCCCCAGAGGAGTGGGTAAATGCTGCCGTTTGGCACCAGAGGGGGATAATTCCCAGTCTCGCTGTGCTTTGAAGCAGATAGGAGTAGCTGGGTGCCTCTGGGAGCCCACAGGTGTAGGTGCTGGTTTTGTGCAGACCCTATCCTGCTGCTGCTGCAGGCAGAGGCTGGGTGGATGTGGACAGCAGTTTGGCACTGAAAGGCACCCTCTGCTTCCTAAACTCCTGAGGCCTTTTCAGAATCATTGCTATGCCTGTCTGGGGCTTAGCAACAGATGAATTTTTCTTGAAAATTCCAAATAACCCAAACCATAAAGTTAGTCGAATTGAGCTACTTGGAGATATGCCAGATTCAGGAATAGGATCTTTTGGGTATTACAAGGGGCAATCCTCCCTTTGCTAACTTCTCTTCTTCAACAGCTCCCATCACCCCTTTTATCACACGTCACAGCTTATTGTTTCATAACCACAAGCCCCAAAGCTTTTAGTTTATCATCAGGACAACTGCAGCAGCTCAGCCTTTACACGCTCTGTCGTCAGCCAAACTCTTTGGTAATTAATTCCCCATTGCGTTATCATACTTCGCTATTCTGAGACTATAAAGTTTTCCTCTTTGATTTCCTCTTTAAAAGAGGGGTGGCAGTTTTAGTGCAGGACAGGTGCCTGCCTGTCTGTCCGTGAGAACTTGTACAGGAAGTACAGCCAATTCCCACAGAAACGGTCAACTTAGCAGTGGCTTTTAGCACAATTTTTATTTTAGTGTAAAAGATCGTGACAGGTCTTGCTGCTCTTTCCCTTCTTTCCCTGCACCAGGAACAGCCACGGCAAAGATTTGATTACTGGACACAGGAGCCAGGAGGTGGTTGCTTTGGTACTGGTATGTTTGTTACCTGTACTGGGATGCACTAGACCTGAACCTCAGACTGAGAAATAATTATTTTGAAAAGGTAAATATTTGCTCATCAGAACATGATAGTAATCTATCTATTGCACAGTAGCTGTTTGCTTTCCACCTGCCTTCTGTAGTCTTCCGGGTCTGAGCTAAAACATCTCATCCCATTAGCTGGCTGAAGGAGACCCAGTGGGAGGGTGGATTGCACTGGGAGGAGTGGAGCTGCCAGAAGAGGGTCCACACCAGCATGAACTTTGGACACTGGCATCAGTAAAATGAATATATTTTTGTAGAATTTGTATTTTCACATATTGGCACTTTGAGTTCTCTTATGAGAGAATATGAGAGCAGGAAAGCGCAGGTAAAAATGTTTTCCGCACTGTGTCTGTTAAAAAACTGCACGTAAAAATTAAGGGTGGTGTTGACATTTCCTACACTTGCCTCACCCTTGCTGTCTGGAGGCAAAACCAAGCAGAGAAAAAGCCAAAAAAACAGTTTGGTGAACTTGCTCTAGAAACCAGTGTGTATCCCCTGTCCTTTGGCTGGGATATGTGCTGCTCCTCCACCCTCCATCTCTGATTTTTATGACAGAAACAGAGGCCCCGAGGATGGTGGAGGCAGAAGTTCTGTGCTTTGATGTGGATGGGAGAGCCAAAGCTGGATAGTTGGTAGGAGAGGAGGAGGAGTAAGGAAAGGAGACTGTCTTGGTGGAAAGGGGAGGAAACACAAATGGAAGCAATGATCCAACTTTGCCGGGGGTCCTGTGGAAAGGGTAGGAAAGGAAGGGGTTACAAAATGACAATGCTGGATGAGTTGCCTTGCAACAGCCTGGAGCAGCCTGAGGTCTGCTTGAGGCTTGCCCTCTCCAGAGCACAGTGGAGGAGCCCTGGGGAGTGGCTTTACTTTAGTCCAGCCCTGATGCCTCCTTTGGTGAGCGATGGGAATATTCCAGCAGTTACTAGGGCCACCTTATATCCCTGGAATAATCCTCTGAGGCAGGGACTGCAAAATAGTCCCCAAAATGGTAACGTGGGACACTGCTGAAGTGGCAGGTTTGACAAGTGCAATGGCAGTTAGCTCTTTTCCTTCCAACCATCTTCTGTGATGCTATATGCAGTTTGTAATTATTCATCAAGATAAATTCTCAGGAAGAGGTGTTGCAATTCTGGTGGGTTGAAGCTTTCGTTCCACCGTTCCCATCCTGCCAGTACACGCACCCCACGGAGACCTGACACATCACTATTAAAAGATGCCTGGGCAGCTATTGCTCAGCTATAAAATTGCAAAACTGGGACTTACTGGTAGGTGTGATAGACTTTTAATGTAAAGGCACTGGCTGCAGTCTGCTCTTTGTGAATGGAAAACTCCAGTGCTTCCAGCTCATCATTTATTTAGGAGTAGAGGCATTTATATATAAAAGGTGACCTCCGTGATGCCGGTTTTGCCATTGAAGATTTCTTGGGAAGAACAGGCCCTGTAGCCAGGGCTGCTGCTCTGAGGTGCTTATTTCAGAGCCCAAGCCCCGTGTCCTTGCAGCAGTGTATGGATTTTAGAGGGCACTTTAATTCCAAATAGAAAGCTATTTCTGGGTTTTGAACCCAGAATATGGGGCTGTCAGGCATTTTAATGCCACCAAAATATATCTGTGATGAAGAAGAGTTTTTGGATTGCCACAATACTGAGATTACTGGTAGTCACATCTGGACAGATGTGAACAGCTTTAACACTGTAAGCACTGAGCATTTCTTGGTGTTCCTCCACACCAAGCATGGGACAACACAGACGGCTGAAGCCAGCACTAGATGTAGGTCCCCACACTTTGACAGCAGTGTGATTCTGCTGGATTTCATCAAATTGTGGCTTTCATTCTCATGTGAGGAGAAATACTGGGAACGGAAGTGAAATGTATTCAGCTGTGATGTGGAGGAGGCTTCTTGAGATCTGAGTATCAGTTCCTGTGAGTGAAATACCTGGCACGTCCTGTACTTCCCCTGGGCAAGGCACCAGGATATACAGAGTTGGATGCATCTACTTGGTTTGCACCATCTTTTTTCCAGCTGTTACTTCATATATCGCTCGATCTCTGTGATTTTGGCAGATAATTAGTGTGTATGAGCTACCAGGCTGCTCTCGTTGTGCAATTTGTGGCTGTGGAGAATGTGAAGAACTGGTACAAGCTCTTTCCTCTGCCAGCCTGATGGGTGAGGCTCTTTGCTGTGTCTTGTCACCCCGTCTAATTACGTTGCTGCAATCCTATTCCAGCCCCCTCCAACATCAGGGTGCTTTACTCTGAGCCTGGCCTCGGCTCTTTTCTCTCCTATGCTCCATGAGGTACATTTTACCTGCATTTTTTCTTCCTCTTCAATTTTTGTTTTAACTATCATAAAGATTCATGGCATGGAACTCATCTCGAGTATGACCTTAAAATAACGAGATATTTCTGATCTACTCCATGATTCTGAAGCAAAGATAGGAGCTGTCAGAAAAAATAACTGAAACAGCAGCCCAGCTGACAATACATCTATTCCTGACACTGCCACAGTTTCCCTGTTTCCTCCCCTCCTCCCTCTGTGCTCAGTCATTGCAAGCAAAGCAGAATCTGATTGTTTTCATACAGACCTGGAGATTTACCTTGCTCTCCACTGTGTAGATACCTCCACTCTCCTCTTTGTCCTGGTTCTTGGCTTTTTTCTCTTGCCTTTGCAGCTCTCAGCAGTAGGATATGTACTTTGATGCAAAGGGTACTCACAAATCTTATTTAAGTTTTACACCTAGACTAACGTGTCCTGGTAATCGAGGGGGGCTGTATCTTATATTAGGCCACACGAAGGAATTTCTACAGGCTATTTCTAGCTCGGACCCTCTTATCCTAATCTAGAGGAAGCCTCAGTTATCCTGATAACAACCCGGGACAGCCCCACTTTGGGGCTGACTATGCTGAAACACCAGCATCACCAGAGTTTATCAGCTCTTAGCTGTCCTGATGTAGCAAGTGCTAAAAGCCGTCTGAAATAAGGGTGGAGCAGACAGCAATGCTAAGTGTGAACCCTTGGAATTAATTCTTACCTCCACCTCTGAATCACTGCCTTACACTCAGGGAGTTTCCATCTAAGTTGCCTGGAGTTATTTTCCTACCTTGGGCTCCTCAAATCCAAACAAAAAAAAAAAATCTATGTATCTATATATCTAGCTTACTCTAACAAAGAAAGAGATTAAGGACAAAACTGATCAAGCTTTGAACCAGGGTGTCTTTAGTTCAGGCCGAGTTTTCCTGCTTCTGTGTAAGGACAGGGAGTAAAGAGGAGCCTGTTTCATTTTGGCTCTCGCTGCTGGAGTCGTGGCATGAGCTCTGTGCTCTGTGAGCTTGGTCCCAGCCTTTGGAGAACCTCCAGAATGTTACAGGCATCTGACCTCCCTTGCCAGCTGACAAACACTGACAGTACACCAGATCTTCTCTTTCATGAGGTGTATGCTTGTTTCTTTTACCAGAACACGTGGGTAATTTCAACTCCCTTGATACCCTTGACTGCAACAGGGCTGCATGTTGGGTGAAGTTTGCTGTAGCCATGGGAGCTGATGATCTGTGCTTTGGAAGGCCTTCTGTTGACTCCTCAGTTTTTTGGTTTCTGATCAGACTTGGCTTGGAGGGAAGTGCTGATACAATCCATATCAGGCACTTCAGGGCTTCTGCTGGAACATTCTCCAGGCATCTGGAGAGCTTAGTGCAAGCTAAGAAACAACAAGTAATTTAGCTGGCAAAAGAGAAAAAATTGGGTTTTAACTGTGATTTTGTCTCTCCTTCCTCTGACAGACCATCCCTCTGTCTTTCTGGAAATAGTAAGGAGCCCACTTGGTTTTGGAAGTTTAGTAGTAGGGGCTGTGGGAGTCTCACTGGGATGGTAGGACAAAGTGGTGCAGCCTTTTTCATGGAGTGTGCTGGAAGCTGGTCTTGGGGAATAGATGGGGCTTTGTTTTACTCCTCCTCTGTGGATCAATGTCTGCAGCAGGACCTTCTTCAAAGCAGGAGTGGGAAACAACGGTCACTCACTGCTCAGCCAACCCTTAATCCCATCTGGGGCAAAAGCAGGGAAAGTCAGATTCCAAAGAGGGTAGGTCTGATGCAGCCACAGCTCCATGGGGGCCTGGCAGTTGCCTCTGACAGGGCTGTGGGGCAGAGAGGGACAAGAAGCTGATGTTTCCTGCTGTCCTGCGAGCCCATGGCCACATGCTGTCTTGTCTCTGCAGAATCATAGATTCATAGAATGGTTTGGGTGGGAAGGGACCTTCAAAGTCATCTAGTCCAACCCCCCTGCAGGGAGCAGAGACATCTGCAGCTAGAGCAGGTTGCTCAGAGCCCCGGCCAACCTCACCTGGAGTGGTTCCAGGGATGGGCAGAGACCACCTCTCTGGGCAACCTGGGCCAGGATCTCACCACCCTCAGCCTCAAAAATTTCTTCTTTATATCTTGTCTGAATCTCTCCTCTTCCAGTTTGAAGACATTACCCCTTGTCCTATCATTGCAAGCCCTTGAAAAAAGTCCCTCCCCAGCTTTCTTGTAGGCGCCCTTCAGATACTGGAAGGCTGCAATGAGGTCTCCCCAGCCTTCTCCTCTCAGGCAGCCCCAGCCCAACTCTCTCCCGCTGGGCTCCCAGCAGAGGTGTTCCCCTCTCGGATCATTGCTGGGGCTCCTCTGGCCCCACTCCAGCAGGTCCCTGTCTCTGCTGTGCTGAGGACTCCAGAGCTGCCCCAGCACTGCAGGGGGGTCTCCCCAGGGTGGGGTAGAGGGGCAGGATCCCCTCCCTGCTCTGCTGCCCACACTTCTGGGGGTGCAGCCCAGGCTGCTCCTCACCCCAGCACCCCCAGGTCCTTCTCCTTGGGCTGCTCTCCCGCCCTGTACCCCCAGCCTGGGCTGGGACCAGGGGCTGCCCTGACCCATGAGCAGGACCTTGCACTTGGCCATGTTGAACCTCATGAAATTCAGCTGGGCCCACTTCTCAAGCTTGTCCAGGCTCCTGTGGATGGATCCCATCCCTCAGGCCTGTCAACCACACCACTCAGCTTGGTGTCACTTTAGTCCACGTGACAAAAGGAGTGCACCAAAAGAATTCAAACTCAGCCTGCTAGTTATGCGGAGTCACTGGTGGCGATGCTGATCCCCAGGTCTCCTGTGGAAGACCACTGCCAAGGAAAAGGTCTCTGGGAAGCTGGTTTTAATAGTCTTGGGTAAAGGCTGACTGGAGGAGCTTCAGGAAGAAGCTTCTGGAGGTTTGTGTGCTGAGCGTGTGCATGTGTAGCTGCCCTCAGTAATGGATTTGGGAGGTGATCCGTGAAATTGGCCTGAAAACTGTTATGGCAGGATAAATGCTAGCTTTGTTTAAATGAAATTAAGAAAATTAATTTTAAACAAGGGAGATATGGTGCTGGCCAGCTGAGCCCCAAAATTTCTCAGCACTTAATTTAATGATGCATTTGTACTTTCAGGGTGAAGGCAACTGGAACTGGTTCATCTCTCTTTCTGCTTTTGTTTCATTTATCACTGTTGGATTATTGCTTCTGTTTGCTCTTAACATAGTCCTTTCATTTGCCTTTTTTAATGGTATAAACCCTTCCAGCCATTGTGCTCAGCCTGAACTACAACTAGAAGAAGGTAATAATGTGGGCAGTTAACTACAATTAACATGGAGGAATAATGAAGGAGGAGAAAAGAGTGTCCTGCCAAGGTGTTCCATACAGACCCCAACACTACACCCTTCACATAGAGCTGTTGGGATATGCTGCAGGTCCCGAACTGTCTGCTGGTGTTACTGGAGCTCTCCCACATGGGACCCTCCTCCTGCAGAGGGAAAAAAATGTTTCTGTTCATTGCTGTGTGCTAAAAATGCTCTGAAATTTTTTTTTTTATTCTCCCAAGTAACTAGCGACAGGACAAGAGGCAGTGAGATGAAGTTGTGCCAGGAGAGGTTTGAATTGGATATTGGGAAGAATTTCTTTCCTGGCAGAGTGGTGAGGCCTTGGGACAGGCTGCCCAGGGAGGTGCTGGAGTCCCCATCCCTGGAGGGGTTCAAAAAAACGTGTGAACGTGGCACTTGGGGACATGGTTTAGTGGCCATGGGAGTGTTGGGTTGATGGTTGTAATTGATGATCTTAGAGGTCTCTTCCAACCTTGATTCTTTGATTCTATGAAGTCTCCTGCTGGAACCCCCTAATCTGGAATATTAAGGAACTAAGAGTTATTTCAGCTTCTCTAGTAGAAAGGAGAAGTAAAAAGTGTTGGAAAAATCTCAAAAGGCTTTTTAGGGCAGAGAAGTTATTTTCCTGGTGAATACCTCTTGCCCCAAAATTTTAAAATTTAGGAAAGAAGCTCAAGAATCCACACTAAAAAAAGTTGGGTTTTTTTTGTTTTTTTTTTTTCACTTAAGTAAGGCTGCAGAGACCCTCCCAAAGAGAAACTGCTGCTGCTCTCCTCCATCTTCGGAGCACCTCCCACAAAGCTAAACAAAGATAACAGGAATAATAAGGAAGAGAAGTGCTTTACAAGAATCCCACCATGAGAGGTCAGTGGAAATTCCCTCTTCCTGAACAAAGGTGTTTGCATGTTCTGTTTGCTTCACGTTAAATAATGTTTAAATAGCAACATTATATCGGGGTGTGTGCTCCTTGAGATATGAGACCCAGCCTTTGCATACCTATAAGAAAGTGTTTTTCCTCCTATTCCTAAAAGCAGGTCAGTTGTTTGTGATGCCATTGGGAACAAATACCCTTTTTGAGAAGTTTAAAAAATAAGATGCTATTGGAAACAGGATTGATGAGGAGATGCCACAACACGTTATCTATTTCAAAGGGACTGAAGTTAAAAAAATATTATCTAATCTTTTGAGGATAGGATATTGGGAAGTATTTTTGGTTCAAGCACCAACTTGCTAGGCAAATATTTTCAGTTTTTCACCTCCAGCATGTGGGTTGCTACTTGTATTCTATTTTATAGCCTGTTTTCATAGAAATACTCACAGGTACTTGACATTTTTAATGCCCGGTGTTCCATTGACTCCTGGAAGCATGATTACAGCTTGGCAGCAGGTTAAGAGCTGAGACTAAACCAATTCAATAGCTCGGCCTTGGGCTCCCTTTGGAGCCTAAACCACTCCACTGTTGTGCCCCCAGGACACACAGGCATTTGTTGCCTTACTTTGAAGCACATCGGTATCTATCTGCAAGAGAATTCAGGCACATCCATGATCTGCTTGTGTTGGCAGTAGGAGCAAGCAGCAACATGGAACTGTACAATTCCAACAGTTGCTTTCAGGGCCCTGTGAACAGGTCTGCAGAGCAGGATCTTTGATGAAGTTTCTGAGTTTCGGGGTTTTTTCTTTCTTTCCTTTTTTTCCCCCTCCCCTACCCCCAGAGAGAGGAGAGGTCTTGTACTGGAGCACTAAAGAGGATGAACATGGCAGTCCACACATGGATCCATTTTAAGGGGCTCTGAAACCTTGCCCCAAAACACTTGCAACAAAACAGCCTGTCTGCTGTGGTGTCAGCCTGGCCTCCACACATCCAGGGGTATTTATGAAAAAACAGAAAACACATGAAGAGCTGAGCCATGCACTGAAATGTTGGTTCTAAAGAATGAAATTTAATTTTTTTTTTCTGAAAAAACGGCATACACATGTTCAGATTTGTTCAACCTTCAAAACATGTATGTCCTCATTTCCAAATTCTGCTCTTTTAAGCTTGCAGGAACCCACTGCAGCTTGATAAAGAAGTTAAGAGTTGTTTGGTTTTTTGTTTTTTTTTTTTTTTAAATCCTATAATTGTGCAAACATAGTTTGAAAGCTATTTACATTTTGCACCTCTCAATTCTAATAACAGTAGCATCAACTGTTAGATCCATGCACTGTAGAGCTGTAACTTAGGATTTGGCATTGACATTTGGTTTGGCTGTAGAGTGAAAACCAACCAACCAAACCTTCCCGTGTTCAAGAATACCCCCACAGCAATTCTAATAAATCTAATTTCTTCTTTATGAAGGAGATCTCTTTAAGCACTCAGACTTCCCTGCAGTTATTGAAGTATTACTTCCACTCTATTTTTCTGGTGTTAGACATGCACTTTGTTTGCCTTGGTGAGTGGGAGCAGAAAGAAAAGATGTCTTGTTTTTTTATCAAAGGCGGCAGGAGTGCACCGAAACAGAGCCAGTTCCCTTTATTTCTGTCATTTTCAGTAAACTGAAAAATTGCTTATAGTATGAGTTTTTGACTTGCACCATCCAAAATCAGATGTGGCAACTTCGATGCAAAAAGTTGGCTTCAAGCTCATGCTCCTATTACTTTATCTTCTAATTTCCTCTCCCATAACCAGCCAGATATAAATACTCAAATCATGCTGTATTTGACTCATCTCCTTCTACTCTCTATCCCAAGTCAAAGAAGACACAATATGTTTTGCCACCATACTCTTTTGACAGAACTCCCTCGTGTCTAATGAGCGTAGCACCCATCGTCACCGCCATCATAAACAGTCCTTGCTTCTTCGTACGTGCCAGTGTGATTAAATTCGGGTGCTGAAAGTGGGAGCCAGTTGGGCACTAGGTAAATGTGGCATTCCGGGTGATGGGGTTTGTTATCACCCAGCAGAAGCTGGCCTGTGGTTCTTTTAGTGGGGACCGTGCAGCCAGCAGTCAGTGTGTTGTGCTGGTGCTCAGCTAATTAAGCAAGCCACGTTCTGTAAGAGAAAAAGGTATTTTCAGAGCTGCAAAGCTGCTTCAGAATAAATAGCTAAAGTTGAGGAAGACACTGCATTTCACAAGTTGCAAGAGCTGCTGAGCACTGCTTGGGCAAGCTCAGCTCATGCTGGAAACTGTGCTTTCGGGCTGGCCTCCAAATATCTGGGAGAAGAACTCAAAAGCCAGGCGGAGGTGGATGGGGACGAAGACATAAGCCGTGTACACAACCATGGCAAAAACAGTCACGGTGATGGTGTGGAACATGGACTGCTCCCAGGGCTCGAGCACGTAGCTGCAGGTGATCAGTAGATACTGGAAGTACAGCCAATAGATGTAGTCCTTCACACGTTTAATATCCATCTTCAGCTTCCAGAGATTTTGAGAAGAGAACCTGTAATGGTAGAGAAGTCTTGATTACAGCTGCAGTGGAAAGACCTGGAACTCAAAAATGATGCAGTGACAGAATCACAGAATCCCAACATGGGGGTCGTTAAGCGATCTCTGGAGATCACCTTATCCAAGCCCCCTGCTCCAGCAGGTCACCCACACCAGGGTGCCCAGGATCGCATCCAGGCAGGTTTGGAATCTCCCCAGAGCAGGATAATCCACAGCCTCTCTGGGCAGACTGCTCCAGGCTCTGCCACCCTCAAAGGGCCCAATCTTCTTGCCCCCCCACCCTTTACCTATTGATCCCCTCAGTTTTCTCTTCTCCAGGCTAAACAGGTCTCTTAGCCTTTGCTCGTAAGAGAGGTGCTCCAGACCGTAAATGACCATCATTTCAAGTCTGATACCACATGTAGTTGTCACATACAATAAAGTTCAAACAGAAATAATGCATCGGTGCCACCACTAGCCTCTGCTGCTCTGCAGCAGAAGAACCATCCTCAGCTCTAGCAACTGCTACTTGCAGATATTGATGCTGTATCAGTTGGGCACTCTCTATTCCTGTGTTCTGATTAGGAGTGTGTTTTGCTGTT